>NC_079155.1:71998826-72256326 GCF_947563725.1 Argiope bruennichi | reverse complement strand
TTTTTGGAGTTCGATTGTTACATTCTGTAAGGATTTTATAAAATTTTTGACCTTCAACTATTACATTCTATTAGGATTTCATTAAATTTTTGACTTTCAACTGTTACATTCTATAAGAATGTCTTTAAATTTTTAACCTTCTATTGTTACATTAAAAAGCATAAAATATAATTTTAGAACAAATCTCAATGATACACAAACAAATCTCTCAAAAATTGGTACAATATTATATATATATATATAATTATTTTCTATAACTTTTTTCCTATTTTCGTCCAATAAGTCTTGTAATTGATCGTCTTCGAATATTTTTGGTCCTCCAAAACATTTTCTGTCATTGACATCGAAATCACCATTCTTAAATCGTTGAAATCAAAAGCGATAATTGGGATATAACGGAGCAGCATCACCATAAGTTTCTAAAAGTCTCTGATGGGCTTTTGAAGCAGATTGCTTCCAATCAAACAAATAAAAAAAAGCAATGAATGTGAAAATGCGATTTAGAGTGTTCCATGATTGAAGTCTTTATATACTGAATAATTCAGTAATGCTAAATAGGAAACTTACAAAATGATAACAATAAAATAATAGTAAATTGGTAAAACCAAAAACCATTGTCGTTTATTTAGATACTTGGCATGTTTGAGAATAGATGTCGCTGATTAAAATAGCAAGCAACTAATATTTAGTACATCACATTTATTGCCAAAATTTATCAATAAATTAAGTAAAAATGTTTTCATGCTTACCACAAATAAATTCTTCCTGGAATTTCGAGTTCATACTACTAACTCTTTCATTAGCTTTTGGTTGATGATTAATTGAAATACTATATTTGGGATTTTTAGCAACAAATGCAGTCTTACCCTAATTTCGAGAAGACAGAGTTCACATCTATAAAAATAACTGCAGTCATTGCAGAAATTTTTGCATAAGGAGTTTAGAAAAAAAATTGGGTGATTAAAATTAAGATTATACAAATAATTGGCTGTTTGAATTAATTATATCAAATGGTGCAAGAACGTATATTCATTGTAATTTTTTTGTGAAAATAAGTATTGTTATAAAGACCAAATTTGTTCAGTATTTCTGGAATAATAACTGTCCGTTAAAAAAGAAAAATCCTTTTTTACATGCCTCCTCTTCTCTTTTTACGATATATCCATGGAATAAGGGAAAAATTGAAAGAATATCACCAAGAATTTCTTGACACTTACTATTTTGAAAGTTTGTTTCATTTTTTGAAGCAAGATATTTTTTGAAAGTTTCTTCAGTAGCAAGCAATCCATGACAATGGAATACCTTCAGCCGTAATGTATTTTTCGACTCTATTTTGTGCGGGAGTTCTCTTTTCATTCCGAGTTATATTTAAATGTCTTGAAGTCTGGAACTGAATTTTCTCTTCAGACTTTTATTGAATAAATTTCAATTATTTTAAAAAGATTAAGTTTTCAAGGCTTGAAGGGCATAGAAACTGTCTGCCAGCAGCAGTAATTTTTTCGTGGATCTGAGACATACCGACAGTGGCTTTAATATTTTGCATTGGCACATTTTAAGTCCTCTTTTTTAATAAGAGATTTACTTATTTTCCACATTTCAGGGAATTTTTAACTTGTTCTATGATTGCGCATTAGGATAATCATTTTTTTTTATTAAATTTGTGAATATGTATTTATTTTTATTTATCTGCTATGACTCCAAATTGTCTGTCATTTACATTTATAATATTATTGGAGCAGATATTTGGCGTTTTTATACTCTATTGCACATAATGAAACATTTGAACCTGACTATTTATACTTGATAAAGTGTTAAAATTTTCCTAATATTTTAAAATTCCTAAAATTCTTTAAATTTTTATACCAATTTCTTGACTGATGGAAAAGTAACGTGTTTAATGAACCTGCCTGATGGTTCCTCGATACATAGCAACCCTAGGCAACTTCCTTTCCTGCCTGATTAGAAATCCGCTACTGGGAAGTTCTCAGCTACATTTATTATCCCTTTTTATTTCAGAATATTTTTTCAGCTTCTTTATTGGCGAAATTCTTCAATGCATTTACATTGCAGATTATGTCAGGATAAAAAATTAATTCAAAAATTGATGCCATTCTAAACATGAATATGATGTATGCGTACTTTCATAATCTGTGCAAAAAATGATTTGAAACAAATGTAGCAAAGATAAAAAAAAAACAACTTAAATTTGGAGAATTTTTAAACCAACGAAAGCTGCAAAATAATAGTAAAAACAAATAGAACAAATGAACAGTTTTCTTTCGCTTTAAATAAATCTTTTAGACATTCCAGCTCTTCTTTCTTTTGTTGTTAACTTATTAACTTATATTCAACTCGTTTTGCTTAGAAATATTTTTCGTCATATCCAGTTAACAGGTTAAAAAGGCCTTTTCGTTCCGATTACAAAATGATTTAGCAATTTCAATTGGATATCGAAATTTTTTCTCCAAACCTCCCTTTGTAGATTAAAGTTGCATAATTATTTTAAGAATTAAAGATGAAGCCCAAATTTGTAAAAAGGCTTAATAGTTTTAATTTTCTTTCCTTTATTTTTTAATTTTTACTTTAACACATTTAATTAAATATTGATTATTTTTCAGAATAAACATTGATTTATACTTCACAAGAAGAGAAGATAGATAGATGCACTGTAAATTTTATTCTATTACATACGACATACTATAATCAAAATCTTTTTTTTTTTAGAAAGCAACGGTTACTTTTAATATAATCTAATAAAAACCAAATATTAATAATCAAATTATCGAGCATGAATACATTTAATTATATTATATAATATATATATAATATTAAATATGTATATATATATTATATACATTTATATAATATATATAGTATATTAAAAAAATGTATTTGTGTCTAGGTGTTCTGCTTCATCTAGAACTACCAAACATAATTCATATTTACTTTAGAAAGTAAGGATTTGCAACTTGGAGATTTAAAAAAAATGAGTTATAATTTTAATTAATTAAAAACTACACGAAATTTTGATGCTTTTCCGGCCTGACTTTTGAAACAGAAGAAAGGTTTTTACATCATATTAAAATTTAATCTTTTTTCACATATACAAATTTTTTTGTCAAATATTTTTTTTTTTCATTTTCTAATTATTTTTAAAAAGATATATTTAAAGCATAATTTATAACAATTTATTTCATTATTAAAGTAAAATTCCTTTTTTTCCATTGTTGATGATCAAGATATGAAGAGTCAGCTTATTTTCCCGTGCTGAGTAGGTTTCAATATGAGACATTCTTTAAAGAATTTAAAATTTTATATTTAATGGAGGTTTAACTTCATAATCAAGCAGAAGTGCATTTTTTAACGTATACTCATTTTTAAATATTGATGTGAATATTTTTTAAATGTGAACTTATTTTTAGATATTACGGGTTTTTTTTTCCTGTGATATAACTTGGTATATAAAGATGTAAACAAAAAATTAAAGAAATGATAGCGTAACGAATAGAAATGAACAAGATTTCTAAAATAATATAAAACATATGAATCTCAAAATCTGACTTTAAAAATTATTTTGTTAAGAAAGGCATTAAGACTGAACTATACCAAATATTCAATTGAAAGTTGTAAAATGAATAAATTGCGACAAACCAAATGGTTGCAAAAGGTAACTAGAAATTGATATGAGAATGATAGTATTATTACTCAACAAATTTTTACATTTATTGAAAACTAATGTTAAAGTCTGAAATCATTAAAATTCATTATTACATTGCACTAAAAACCTTTCCATAAAAAAATATTTAAGTTAAAAAAAAAGGGCATAAATCAGGCTTTAGCTTCATTGCCTGAATGTAAGTCTAGATTTGACGGAACAATACATCAGTCATTTGAAACGACTGATTGACGTATACCTTTATTTGTCAGTCACCAATCAAGAAAGGATCTTTTTAACACTGGATATGTCGAATTTGCGCAAGCTCTTGACAAGCGTTCTTGAATACTGTGTTATCTCGATTCCTTCTTGTCAGGAACTTTTTTGGCATTTAGTGAAGGAATTGCGTGATACTCATACAATTGGTGCCGAAAAGGATTGGCTACCAACTGTTTTCGTCTTTTTTCTCATATTCCGGGATTTTTTTTCTCTTTCATTTAGTGAGTCCTTTATGTTTAGTTCCACTACTTTTTTTTTCAGAAAAAATTATTTTTGTCAAGAGGTTAAATATATTTTTAGAAACATATAAAAGCAAAGCAAAAAAAAAAAAAAAAAAAAAAAGCAAAATTGTATTTCCTAAAATCAGCTGACGCTTAGTGTTCATTTCATGTTCATATTTATTTTATCTTTCGGCTTTCTTCTTAAAGGCTTTTTACCTATTTATTCTTCTTAACTAAATACTCGTTTTTTCCCATATACTTTTATTCCTGAGTTTAATCTTTTATGATTGTTTTTGAATGATTGTTCTGATATTTAAAAAGACTGATTTTAAATGACTAATCTGATCTTTAATTACTGATTTTGAATGACTAATCTGATCTTTTATTCCTAATTTTGAATATCAGATAAATGTCAAATGACATCAGATGAATGTCAGAATTCAGATAAATAAATCTCAAATTCTCAAGTGTTATTAGAAGTCGAGGCTCAATTCTATATATCAAATTTTATACACATCTTTCTACATTTTTTTTATTTAATTTCCCCGAATATCCTATGAAGTTTATAATTTTGGTTGCAATAGAACTTCAATTATACTAAAATATTGGAGCCCATAAAGGCAGATCAAAAATTCGATGAATATAGAATAACTTTTTCAACAGGTTTCTTTTTGTCTAACAAAATTTTCGAATTATTAAAATATCCTCTGACACTACAAAGCGTTATTATTTTAGTTAATCGTTTCATTAATTATCAAACACCTTGAATGTAATTTTTTGAAAAATTAATTAATTTTGATACAATGATATGCAATTGTTATTCTGTTTTCCACGCTTCCTTAACATTTTCCGAATGATTGTCTATGTGAGTTCTCAAAATAATATTTTCCTCCTATCAATGACACAAAATTTTTCAACACATTTGCAAAGCTTTTTTTTTTCAGTGAAAGTATGTCAAATTTAGTCAGATCAATATTGAAGTGCTTCCTACAAATAATATTATGAATTAAAGAATATAATCCCGCGATGATGACATTTTACAAGTCTATGGTTCATGGAAATAGAGTCCTGTACTATTTTTGACACACTTATATAACATATTTTACAAATTAATTAAAAAAGCTTAAGAACATAGTTCAATTATCTGCCTACTGATAGAAGTACTGGTTGTTGAGATTAACTTTAAACTATATCAAATAGCAGTTATGTTTTTTATATGCTTCCCCCATTTTAATAGGTAGCAACCGAATTTATGTATATCAGAAAGTACAGTTTCTCATTTTGATATTACCAATCATTTTTTTTTTTGCTTTATAAACCTGTTATTTCCTGTATTTTATCTCTTTGTATCCTTTTCATACCTAATAAAGTCATTAGAGAAGTTATAAAGTCACACATTTTAAGACTATTTTCTAAAAAGTTCATTCTTGTCTTTATGTGCAGCACATATTACATAAGAGTTTCTAAATTTCATAGATTGAACTGGTCATAGATCTTTCTACATCTATTCACTTCCTCATTTCCTAAGCCTGGTGGAAAGGACTGACTTAGGCCGGTACAAAACCCACCAGTTCACTTACAGCTCGCGCTAACTGTTTTTTATATTCCTTGCCCTCCACCCTTACTCCCCTACTTCGTCGCCATCAAAAAACAAAGACTTTAATTTCCAAACTGGTCCGACAAAGCTCTTTACACTGAAGAAGCGAGAAGTACACGACATTCCAAAAGAACCCCACTTCTTCCATCCATCCCAGCTATTCCCCTTCAACCTAAATGAGTCTCAGAGAAGGCAGCCGATTACAGGCTCAAGATAATGGTTTTAGTAAGGCGTGCATGTGTTGTTGAATGTTATACCCTGTTCTCTAAGTCGTGTCTGCTTTCATGCATTATTAACGTTGGGTCTCGGCTTTTAAGAAACATTTCCCGTTCCTTAAAAGTCTGCCTAAGTGTAACTTCCCGAATACATTAAGAGGAGAATCTGCGAGCCTTGGATTTTAATCGTCCTCATATACATGCAGCGTTATGTGGGTGTTTGCTGAAATTTTAAATGCAGAATGAACGCGCTTCTACATATAGTTAAACGCGGCATTATTTTTGGGCTTAATAAAAACGTGATAAATAATCAACAGGAATGAATAAATGATAGAATGAATTTGTGTTTGAAATTAAATCTGGGGACGACGATGTCATGGGCTGTGAATCGTTAGAAATGGCGCTTTGATTCAAAGTTGTTCGTGCATCTCAGTGTTTTATATTTTATAATAAAATGCATGGTAAGGTAGAATATAATGTTTCAAGTATGGTTATAAAATATAAAGATGTGGTGTTTTATACAAATTGTCTCATTTTATAAATTTATTGAAGGTTGTAAATGTTGCTGTTATACTACCTTTTGTATCTTTTTTCATGAGCAGTTAGAAATAAGGAACTCTCCAATTGCAAGAAAAGGAAAATTGTTGCAAATCATCGTTTTTTTTATGAAATGGGTTCGAATCTAACCCATGAGCAATTCGGAGTAGGCAGAGTATTCTGCTGCCTACGAACGTGAGAAATTCATTTTAAAAATTTCATTTTCCTAATTGTCAAATGAATAAATTTGAGGAAATAACAAATTACGTTACATATAAAATATTAGGATAATTTTAACAATTTATTAAGAATAACTGGTTAGCGTCTGATAAATTTCATTATGTTCACTTAGTTATGCAAAATTTATTATTCCCGACATTTTGCTTCATTTTCTGTATTAGAAGGAGTCTCATAATAGTTTTAATAAATAAATAAAGATAAATGCATTTTCAATAAGTTAAGAAAATAAGAAAATAACCTAAAATATATCCAAACATATCAGTTGTAAAGGTACTGAAAATATAAAACTGTATTGACCAGTTTATTAAAAGTGGTTCTTCATAATGCACATTCCATAAGGCCGCAAAATGCATAAATCTGACATTGGTTATGTATGATTTAGTTTCTAGAACACAAAAGGATCAAAGGATATATATATATATATATATATATATATATATATATATATATATATATATATATATATATATATATATATATATATATATGTTTCGTTTTTATTTTATATTCAGCATACAGAAAAGGTTTCAATTACCAATTATTTCCAATTCAGAAAAGGGTTTCAATTATATTATTATTTCTAAATGTAAAACCGGAATAAATTTAATCGCTATTAATTGAAGATAAAAAATGCTAAAATTATCATAATTAAAATATGCCATTTAATTATAAACGCATTTAATATATTCGCAAAATGTATGTTAAAAGAAACCTTTTTGAACCAAGCCGTTTTTACACGAAAATAAGAAAAGACAATTTTATTAAACAAACAAGTTTGTTGGGATTTAAAATAAGAGCAAATATTTTTAAGTGAATTTTCTTTCTTTCTTTCATTTTTTGCTTATCTAATATTATTTTGGTAAGCCTCGAAGAATTTTAAACTAACGTTATTGAGATAAATTCTTTTGTATACGACAGGTAGAATTAAATTCTGAAAATATATTAATGCACTGGTAATGCCTTAAACTTGCAAAAAATATTATATTTTCTTTAATATTTCTTTAAAAAAATTGCAGAACTTTTTCCATAATCATTTTCATGAAAATTCGTCAAGTAGTTTGATTTTAAAACTTCCCTGCGGCTTTTATACCCGCTGTTTACATTGAGCCATTTTTTATAAAATATCAAGATTGTTATTTTATTGAACAAACTTACTTATCACAATGCGTTTTTAAAACGACTGAAATATTTGTAAGTGCTATTTTGTTTAAGTAATCTTATTTCTTTAAATCTGAAAGGTTTTCAGATTTAAGTAATCGAAATTCTTTTATGATTGAAGATATTAAATGTAGAAATATTACAATAATATCTAGCATATCCGAAACGTACTATATATAGTTTTAAGATATTATCCTCGAGTGATTTAGTTTAAAATTGCTTTGTTGCTTTTATATCCGGAATTTGGGCAGTAATGTATTTACATCGGGAATGATAAAGCTAATACGCAGATGATTTTTTTTTTCATTTGTATTTCCTGCACTTATAAGATGCAGATAATCACTTTAATAAACAAAAATAAAATAATTCTTAAAGCATTCCTTTCAATGTGCAGAGAAATAACTTTTTAATTTATATAAAAATAATCTATATTGTCTTAAGACGCAGAAGAGTTTTCTCTAAGGAAGCTGAAAAAAATTAATGTTTCTTCCATGTAAGGCGTCTTCAAGAGAATGATTTCCAAATAATACCGTAAATAAATATAAAAAAATAAGAATATCTGGTTAATAATATGAATACTCTACTTTAAAGCGACAGAAATGGTATATAAATGATTTCATAATTTTCACCCATGATGAGTCGACGAGGGTGGCACCAGATTTGGCATTCTCCTTTCGAAAATAAATAAATAAATAAAATTAATATGAAACATTCATATTAATTTTATAAATAAAATAATTCTTAGGAGACAACATTTCAAATAAACAGGAAATTTATATTTCTTTATCAATTGCTTATATAGAGAATGATATAGAATATTCAACAAAATAGTTTTCAACATTGTGATGTTTTAAATAACTTTATATTTATGAAGAAGAAAGAAATTTGAAAGGTTTAAAGAGCCTTCACCAAAATTTTTTACTCTTTTTAAGGGGAAAAAATTTTTAATGAGATTAGCTCAAATTGCATCTTCTTCCTATAAATGAAATAATTTGACGAAATGTATCTACGCTAGAAAATATATATTATTATGATAAATCAATTATGCTGTAAGGAGTAAAAAATATCGCCCCTCTTTCGCTTCTGTCATAATTAGACGACCGAAATTCTATTTTGACTTTAAGTAACTGGGGCAGGTTCTTTAATGTTTAAATTGATTTATCATTCTTAGAGTAAACTTAAGCATGAATAAAAATTAGTTATGGAATCTAAATTTCACTTCTTATTTGCATTTTTTTTTATGATTGTCAGTGATTTGAGATTTGTTGCTAGTATTTTCGCTTAAATTATAAGTTATCACTAATATTTTCTTACAGCATTATTCTTTTTTCGCTTTTGTGTGCCTAGTATTGTATCTTTTCTGTTAGTGAATCACTATTTGTGTCATCAGATTTCTCTGAATAGTTTTGATTTGAGTGCTTACAAACATTTTGGATAAAAAATACCTCACTGCAAAAAAATTTATTTTATTACACATTTACATCTAAAATGTGCTACATTTTTTTTTCTTAAGCACATTTTAAATGTGCATGAATTTTTTTATTGATATCTTAATTAGCTAATCTGTGACAATTAGATCTAGGATATTATCAACAAGGCGAAGCCTGTCCAGACGGGTACTTGTTTTAGTTATTGAATAACCTGAAGCAGTTGCAGAAAAATAGAGTAGAAAATTTCTACTTTTTCAAAAATTAGTGTTTTGATATCTGCTCATACGAATTCATTAGCCGGCGTCCTGGCATAGGGGTAGCATGTCTTCCCCGTGGTTTGGGCGTCCTTGGCTCGAGTCCCGGTTCGGGCATGGTTTTTCTTCATATGTTCTATATGTGAGATATGTGAATAATGTGCTCCCCTGTAAAAAGGGGCTGTGCAAGCGCTGACAAAATCAAATCAAATGCGATGCGTGAGTAGCTAAGACGTACTCTTGACCCTAGTTGGAACTACTAAAAAACAAGAGACGCACCCTCGGCTTAAAATCGTTGATTTTGTCAGCGAGCTTGTCCATGGCAAGTGCCATTAGAAACAACAACAACGAATTGATTTCTCACTAAGATATTTTCAAAGTTGTAACTGTTTTATGTGAAAAAGCTTAAAACAACAAATCAATGAAGATTTATTTCTAGTAGAGATACTTCTTTTAATTTACTTTATATAATAGCTGAGCAGAAAAATAATTTAATGTATAATACTGAACGAATTTGTGCCTTTTTGATCCCGCATTAGATTACGAGTTTCTATAAACGCTGGATTTTTAAATTCTTATCCAAATATTCATTTTTCTCTTGGAAATCACATTAAAAGTCAAAAATATCAGCCTAATGATAAATCAGTAAGTCAACAATCGAAGTCTTTATTTTGTAAATGCGCTCGATCACAAAAGAGGTATTTACAATAAAAATTCAATTTAAGATACTCGAGAAAGGCTTTCGACACAGAATTGTGATAAGTAATCCCGTTATACTCTCTTTACAATTAACATTGTCTCCGAGAATGTAAATTAGAATAAATAATACGATTTTGCTTTTCAATTTAAATGCAAATCACTTAACCCTAAAGGGGATTCTTATAGCGCCACAATTTACTACTCAGGGTTTTAAGAAGTTCATTCAGTCACTTTTAAAGTACACTCATTACATTAAACAAAACAAAATGCTTCTATTTAAATTTATAAGCCTGAAAGAAAAAACGCATTACTTTTTTTTACATTTAATCGCTGAAATGATGTTTAAGTTCCAGCTTATACACAAGCTGTGAGACAGGTCTTTAAAAAAACCATGAGAGAAAAATAAATATTTTTACTGATGCCCTACAATGGCACAATAGAGTGTCTTAGTAAAAATGTAATAGAGCATTGATTCTAAGACTATCTTTTTTTTTTTCTTTTTTTTTTTTTTTTTGAAAAAAAGATTTATTTTTTATTTTAATAGCTGTCATGTTTTATCATCTTGATGGCCAAAAAAAAAAAATGAAAAATTGAACGTACTATCATTCAGCTAACTTAGACACTAATGATTTTAAATAAATATTTTCTATGAATTTTAAAATATTTGAGCTTACGAAAAAGATTGACGCACTTTCTTTTAATTAATGCAATAAAATCAAAAGTAACATTCGTTATGTTCTTTAAATAAGAACTTTTTATTCACTCAGACATTCAACTTATTAAAAATAGTTTCAATTTGCTTTAGCAGTAATCTTTTTTATGGCACGAAACTAAAATGATGATTCAAAGACTGGAAATGAAAAATATTTATTTTCAGTAATATTTGTATTTTTTCTCCCCTAATCAATTTCATTTCAATGCTTTTTTTAGTCATTGATTGAATCAGAATCTCTCATGAATTCTTAATGATTTAACCTTCCTCCCCAATATTTCATTTTAATGTGAGCCGACATTTTTATACGATGATTAATTAATGTATCAGGATGAATAATTTATTATTTATATGTGGTTTCTATATACTTCAACTGTTAAAAAACAATTTTACTACAATTTGCGGTTGATTTCAGTATATTTTAATGGGATTGACCTTTATGCAGAATTTTATAAAATACAAGGTTAGAAACGACTGTATAGAAAAACGGTCGCTTTTAATTTCTTTTTCTTATTTGTGAGCAAGATGTTGTTTGCTAGTTGATGACTTTTGCTAAATGGTTTTGGAATTATTTCAAGTACTGTAAACTCTTCATTATAAAAGTATCTGCCAAATGGCGGTTTGATGGGAAGATGATCTAGTTTATAAGTGTTGAAACATTAAATGAATTTCTGTTCTTCACCAATAGAATTTAAAACTGTTTTTCTCTGAGATTTCAAAAAAGACAAACAAATGTTGAGTTTTAGTTAAGTTACTGTCACGTGCTATAA
The DNA here is from genome assembly GCF_947563725.1 of Argiope bruennichi. Classification (NCBI taxonomy): domain Eukaryota; kingdom Metazoa; phylum Arthropoda; class Arachnida; order Araneae; family Araneidae; genus Argiope; species Argiope bruennichi. The sequence goes on along the minus strand of NC_079155.1, from coordinate 72,244,559 downwards.
TGAATCAATACTCCTGCTATTTCAAGATAGACATAACAATTTGAGTCATGGTTAGATGATGAAGTCAAACCTGAGCCTACCCTATTTTTTAAAATTTATCTCTGCACCAGTAAAGGAACATTTGCCTCAAGTTATTGAATTTAATTTGCTCCAAGCAGACATCACGAGAAGTGGAAACAAGTTTTGAACTGAGAACCCTTCGAGAACCCTCACAGGTAAATGAATGATTCTGTGTTAAAAAAATCGATGTTTTGTTCAATGCACAACTTGAAGTAACAAATTTTAACTCAATGGTATTATTAATTACATTTTGATGATAAAATCTGTTTAATCAACTGTTTTTTTTGTTTATAACTTTTAACTATAAAATATGATTACCGAATTCATAACATACACATATATCTATATCCACACACACACACACACACACACACACACACACACACACACACACACACACACACACACACACATACACACACACACATAGATATATGTCAAAAATTGTGTTAGAACTTTGTAACCTACCATTTTTTGCAATAACTTATATCTTTTAACTGTTGTTAAGCGTTAATTTAAAAAATCTTTAATTTAACTTTATATGACATTTAATTCTCTAATACTACATTTGTTGCAAAACCCATGAATGAATAGAAGTCATAATATTCTGATAGGAGCTTCTACTAATTCATCCTTATTGCCTCTTTTGATGGCTGCATATAATATTGTTTAAAGTGTCTGAATTGTTTAATACGTTTCAATTTTTAGGTAAAAATGCTAAAGATTGGAAATATTTTCAATCTCGAATTTTGAAGATTAAATATAGTAATGAGAATATAAATAAGTGAAATATGTTAATTAAAATAAAAAAATCACAATTTTTTATGATTAAAATTAATTTTATTCACAGCAAAATTTAATATAGGTTTAATGAAAAACCTGCCACTTCATCTTATTTTTTTAAAATTTAGTTTTGACTTATATTGAAATTCGAAGCATAGTTGAATGATCGATAGTTCCATCTTCATCGGAAAACAATAAGACATCCGTGTTGAGAATAAAAAAGTAGATGCTACAGTTGCACATTACCTTACCAGCCGTTATAACGATATCGACTGAACTGCGTGAGTTGGTTCAATAACATAGCAATTTAGATGTTAAAGGAGTAAATAAGAGAATTTGAATGAGATTAGACACTTCTGGGAACCTACAAATTTGTCGACAAGAAAATACCAATAAAGCAACCACCTCCCACGAAGAAGAAGTGAATTTTCAATTTTTTATCAACTTCACATCTCAACTTTAACGTGCTGTTTGAACAAGAAATTATCTTTCTTTCTTATCCTTTTTTTCATTCGCGTTTTCATACTGTCTTCTGTTTTTCCAGGCTTACATTTAATGTCTAATCGATTTTGTAGAGTGTTAAGGTAGTTCCAGAATCTATAAAGACACTATTTGCAGATGTCGGAACAGGAGATAAAAAGAACAATTTTTCTTAAAGGCATTTGCTAAATTTTGTCATCGAGGATACAAAAAAAAAATATTCGATTACTACGATCGAATATAATCTAAATGAAATGTTTTCGTCGTTCCATTTTTAAATATATGTTATTCTTCGCTCATGGGCTTTTCACAATCAGTAATTTCATATTAAAATTAAATATTTAACTATCATATATTCTTAATTGTTTGCTGTATGTGCTTGATTATTCACATTCTTAAAAAGTTAAGTAATTACACTGCTCATATAAAAATAATAAAAAAAGATCTTTGATTACCAGGATCAAATATAATATAAATGAAATATTTCGCCATTCCATTTTTAGACTAGTGTTATTCGTCGCTTATGGGCTTTTCGCAATCGGTATTTTCATCTTAAAATTAAATATTTAACTATCATATATGTTTAATTATTTGCTGTATGTGCTTGATTATTAAATAAATATAACTAAAGAAATTATTTATATAATAATTAAAATATCATAAAGCTAAATCCAATAAGGAAGTAAAATTGAAAAATAATATCAGCATAAGATTCAAATTAAGGATTGAAAAATATTTTGAAGTAATCAAAATCATATTTTGAAGTAATTATTTATTATTTATTATGTTAAATTGATATTGGAAATTTCTATAAGTTAGAGTACTATATTGAATCAAATATAAGTTGTGTTATTTGAAATTAAGATTTTTTATAATTCACAGACAACTTACAAAATCTAAATTAAAAAAATCTTTAACAGTAAAAGTATTTAGACATTTCGATCAATTATAATTGCCTCAACTTCCATTTTTAACTTTTATTTAATTCTTTTATTCATTAAATAAGTAACTAAATAATGCTTCATTTAACTAGAAATCATCTAAAAGTTGTTATCGGTATATTTCAAAGTCTGAATGATAATTAATGATTTAAGAATCATTAAATGAAAGTCATGGTAAATATATAAAAGCATTATAATCCTATTTAATCATATCGGCTTAGATTTTCTATTTCGACATTTAAATTTTTCATTAATTTATGAAGTAGATAAATAATGTCATGTGATTTGCAGATTTCTGAAATTAACTGTCAATGCAAAGTTTAATATGATCAATTATAAAAATAAAAGAATATTAAAATCGCAATGAAAGTTATGACAAACATGATATAGAAACAAATTGCTTTAATTTTGTTATATATTGATTTGTGATCTCAAAGGAAGATAACAGAAAAAATCAGCATTTGAAACAGATTAAATATAGCAAGTATATATTCTTTCTTTCTTTTAACTTTTCATTAAATATTTGTGATTCTGTAGCATTCAGAAAGGATAAAAATAATTCATTTGTCCTCTTATTTTCTAAATTTTGGATAAATTTAATTTCTAAATGTGGATATCTAAAAAATTGAGCACTTTTATTAATAAAAGTGAAACGTAAGATAAATGAAGGGAAAAAAAAAGAATATATATATATATATATATATATATATTATTTAGAGTATGTGGTAACTTCAAAACTTACGACTGAAATTAAAGATCTTTTTCTTTATTACATACATATGTGAATAACAAATTAAAAATCTCTGAGAATAAAATGAAATAGGACATAACAAAATCTAAATTTTCGGTTATCGTTATAATGATATAAAAAGTATTTAGTGAAAATCTCATTTTTCCCTTGAAATAAAGATCATGAAGAGCATAAAAAATATATTTTTTGTCATGAATGTGCAGATATTTCTTTGATGCTTTCAGTTACTACTGTGATTAAAACAATACGTATTTTAAACTGTTCTGTAAAATAGGAATAAGCTTAATCTTTGTGCAAGAATTGAAATGTGAAATAAAAATTTAATATATATATATAAATCTTACAATAAAACTTATTATCCTTTATTTGTAATTTGCATCACCTGCTTTAACTCAAACAGTAGCACGATTTGGTAATATAAGAGAACTTAAAGGAAAGTAGGTTACTGGCAAAGTTCCAAAAAACATACATAAAAAGTTTTGGATCTCATCAATGTAAGGATAAAAAAAAAATGCTCATTCGAGACAAATTATTTGCAGGAGAATAATTACTGTCAAAAGAGTTAAACTCGTGCTGCAATTTATATTAATGCATATTCAATCGATTTCAAGACAAATATTTCTAAATTACTAGAAGTAATCTTCCCGGTATTTTTTGCATACTCTCAAATAAATATATTTACATATTATTAATCGTAGATCATTGGCGAACGATAATTAAGACAGTTGAAGTGCGATGTTTCGCTCTTTTTTGGGTGATAATTGCTGGGGCATGGCTAATACACAAGTATCAGATCACTGAATATGTGCTTTGTAAGTTTATTTTCCGAACCGATTAAACGAAAATTTGGCGTAGAACTGCATTTGTAGTCACAAAATCGCATACTTATTTCCCATTTTTAAGACATTGAATTTGGATTATCGCGTTTGCATGATTACGAAATTAGAGACCGACAGACGATGGCATGAACAACATTCTACTTTACCATATGGATGGTAAGTATGGCCAAAAATGACCCTTGTGCCCAAAAACCCAAAGCAGTCAGTCAATCAATCTCTGAAGGATTTAGTTACAATTTCGGCAGGTGTTTAAGATGTTTTATCCATTTAACTCTCTCCGTTTTGATTCTTTCATATTAACTCATATTCGGACAGCCTGACAGACAGACTTGATGGATTTCGTACAAGATTTGACTAAAATCTCGGATTTTTTCGGAGGCTAATCTGGGATTCATTTTTTTGATTAACTGTGCAATTTTTCCAATTCACATAATCAGTTATTTCTTAAGGTATTTAATTAAATAATAAAAATTAAACTTCGGTTTTTTTTCTCAGTTTGTCACTCATATTTTTTGGAATAAATATGACACCTACATAAAATATCTATCTTCAAGAATTAACCACTTCCATTTTTAAAAAATGATGCCAATTTAATGGCTTTCAATTCTCTCTTAATTTTATTATTTTTTGTAATTCACTTTCAAACATGAGTATAATAATGCTTTTCATATTTGAAATTAAATGGAAACTCATTTTATTGTTTCATCAAATCCTTCACTGATGCGTTTATTCATCGTTTAAGTATGATAAAAGTCTGTGTTACATTTGATATTAACAGAAAAGCAGAGTTTTTACTTCCAGCTTTATTTTATAGCACATATATATTTTCATCTACCATTGCAGAAATCCCGTGCCTTATTTGATAACTTCTATGCAAAATTACGTTTAACTTTGACAAATTTTCACATGTATATACTAATTTTTACATAATCATGCGTAAGATTTATAAATGCGTAAGATCATTCAAGACAACTACGTTCTGTATAACTGAAAGGAAATGATTCTGGGAAAAATAGAATAAACAATGACTGGTGTTTTTCCGCCAGAACCATAAATACCAAAAAAGAAGATAATAATACATCGGAGAGTGTCAATAAAAGCCATGAAATGAGTGGAAATCAGGAATAGAAATATGTAATACTTAAGAATGACTTTTCTGTTGACCATTTTACTTATTTTATATAATATTATTTTATTGACTAGATGGCTCAAAATAGGTAGATTAAAATAGGGGATTTAGCTGCTAGCCAAGAGGTCAGACGACAGAGGAGAGGATTAATAGAAATGAATGAAAGATCCTGGAATGGAAATTTCTTTATTAAATCTTTTATTTTTATATGTCTTATAACTTTTATTTAATAAGTCCTTAGAAAATATTTTTATCTCGAGATATTTTATATAAGATTTCAGCATTAATAGATTTGGAAATAATTTTAGGTAGTTTTGCAGAATCGTGAATTAAAGATCAAATAGATATTTCCCTTGAAAGAAAATTTTGAAATATAATACTGTTTTATTTAGCTCAGGACTTAGAGTGAATTCATAAACTTAGGCCACATTAATCATATTGTATTGATATAATATTTAAAAGAAACATTCTTTTTTTTTTCAAATATTATAAGTCAATTGAAAATATCTGGATAGATTTCAGGGATTATTTAAGTTATTTTGTTACTTTAAAAAAAAGACCTGCAAATTATATATTGTAATTTGCTGCCATTTTATTAAAAGTCGTAAATGTATCTCAAATTGTTATAAATTTCCCAAAAAACCTGGTAACTAGATATTATCTTCTTTCAGTAACGATTTGTTTGTTTTTTATTTATACTTATTTATTTTTTTAATTTTGATCTCCCTGACTGAATACGCAATTTGCACGCGTTGTAGCATTTTCCAGTTTGGAAATAAGTTAATTTCCAAACAAATAGCTAATGAAGCCAGCTAACAAAAATCAGAAATGTTGAGATTAAACTCTACACTGCAAAGGAGGGGATCTTCAGGAAAAATTCTTCGAAATAATAACTGACTATGTTAGGAAAATCCAAAACAGCAGCAGTTAACACAATTAAATTCTATAAACGAAGCTCTTGAAATTGATTGTGTTTAATTTCCTGATGATGATAAAAACAAAATACACATAATTTTTTTAAAAAATCAAGCTAACGAGCATTCATTTTTGCTTGATTATAAACTTTACGAAGTACGCTTTTGCATCGATTTAACAGTAGCCAAATCGTGCTCTATATTCACAAGTGTTACAAAGCAATCGATATATCGTTAAAGTCATAAATAAAATTGCTGTACTTTAGTACATTAAAGTGTGTTATGTGATTACTGAATGAAGATTTCTATAAATTCTCAAAATTAATTTACAAATAATTGTTAAAAGAAAGATATTAAAATGATGAGAGGAATTAAAAAAGATACTTGTTTGAATCATAATATTATGTTAATATGTGCTTGAATTATTTCAACAGTTTTAAATTATTACAACAATTAAAACATATAGAAGTAAATGAAAAAAAAAAAAAAAAACCTCTTTTCCCTATTGTGACCGTCAAAAAATTTATAATGAATTGGAACATAAAATAATTAGAAATGTTAGAACAGTTCAGTGGTCTTCACGCTCAATTCCTTTTCAAACTTTTCCTAACGAATTTTATTCTCTATCTTGTCCACTCTTGTAGAACTATCCAAAAGAGAGAATGGATCAGCAATGTTGCAAGATCTTTGATACCATGTTGGAGACACTTGGTTCAATATGATAACGGACTAGCTCCAAATTAAACAGCATGAGGCTCAGTCGTGGGTTTAGTGGATAGAACACCCGATTTAATTTTCTCCAGTAACAATTAATTGCTCTTTCCAGAAATTATTGATTTGAAAATCTGAATAAGCATCGGAGCTCTATAAATATTTTATTCTCATCATTCATATGAATGTTGCCTTTTCGTTCTTAATCTATAATCCACACATTTGTGACTATATTTTGACACGATCCCTACTCAATTTCGAAATACAAGGTTTAAACCAAAGTATTTATCAAAGGTCATTGGTTCCCTTTTTTTCTGCAGGACACAACATTTTCTATATCTATACGCAATACAATTTTAGTTATCATGCAGCAGTAATTTATTCTGAAATAAACATTAGTATTCACCAAATGAGGAAACTTTGAAAACTAAACAAGAAAAAATAAATGAAATATCCATTTGAAGACTTTATAGCAACTCAATTTTATTAAAAATTATTTTATAGAACTTTCTTGACTGAAAATCAAGTTGAATTGTATATTTCTGGAATATTTCATCTGTTGTGAACTGGTGGATTTTTTTTTTTTTTGGGGGGGGGGGCTAGATCCTATAACTGAACACAAATTTTTGGCGTTAAATACTTCCTTTCATCAATATTTTATGTTTATGGGTGAAAATATTCATCTTTTACAATGTCAAAAATTCAGACTGAAAACTCGCATGCCTCTGGAATTGTTCGAATGCAAGTTAAAAACTTGAGCTTTGTATAATAATTCAGTTTAACTAGAAACTCTTTTTACAGTACTCTTAATTATAAATTTAGTTGAGTTGCCATATTTCCTTGAATAATGCACGTTCTTGGTACAAGTCTTAATTTCTAATAAAATACTAATGGAAAAGTATAAATCAGCATACATTGGATTATCGAAGTCCATGTATTGGAACAGGAAAAGGCGGGACACCTCCCATTAGGATTATCCCATCACTTTGACTGGTGTAGCCACAGGATTTCACACTACGCATGGACTATTTCCTGTGGGTCATTTTCGATACCTGAGCCATCGAGTTTGAAGAGGACAGTTGATAGAATTTATGCAGCGGCATACGCCATATGAATGATGCCTTGAGTTTCTGCCATTATAGGGCAATTGCCATCTTTCATTATTGTCAAACTTGCATTAATATTAGCATTAAGAAATATCCATTGGTTCATAAAGCAAGTATATAAAAACCTTTTCTTCCTTTTTTTTACTCATTTTCAGTCTTCATATCTGTTCATTTTAATGTCTATTCCTCTTTTCAATAAATAATAACTATTGATCTTAGCGCATCTTTGCTACTGTTACGGCCACGCATTTTATGACGATTTGTGTTTATCTACTTAGACATGCTCTATTATGCATATCGGTTGTGCATGAATTTTTGATACTTGTTTTATAATATTATGTAAGACGATAATGATGTAAAAATATTACTCCATGATGTAAAAACATAACAATTTTAAATCAATGACAATTGATTAAAAGTTGCTTGATTATTCAGTTTAATTATGCGTTATTGCAATCTAATATATTTGTAAAATTAAATGAATATAGATAAGGGAATTTAGATAACATGTATTCATTATTTAACTCGTGCTATTTATAAGTATAACTATCAATTTCCGAATATTATAAAAGAATCTAGTATACATAAACTGACTTTGTGATCTCCTTTTATAACAGGGGACCGAAAGCTTTATCTCTTTATATTTCTGCAAACAATTTAATGATTTTACTGCACATTTTTAATTTTGTATTGATCACATTTATATGGATTACTGTTTCGACAGCTAATATATCTTATACAATTCTCTACACTGTTATGATAGTTGAAATGCTCAAAGCATCGTATATAAGAAATATTTCTTGAAGAGCATTGAAAAACTCCTATTGATCTATCTATACTTTTTCTAAAGTTATATAACTTTGACATTTTTTTTTGAAGTTATAAAATTGTCCCTCCTTTTTCGAATAAAATGTTTTCTCTTCCATTTGGCATTTATGATATAAATTCAGAAAGAGAAACTGTCGCATATAGTGTTAAAATTTAAATTTTGTAAAATATCGTTTCATGATATATATATATATATATATAGATATGAATGACTATTTTCCATTGTTGTGTAATATTTTATATGAAACAGGAAAATTTATTTCCTAATAAATCTATAAAACATTACATCTTTTCAAAAGTCTATCCTTCTTCTTACGACCTAATAATTCAGATGTTACTAAGTGATTTACAGATAACGCTTTTAATAATATTTTTTTTCCAGATAGCAAGTATTATTACACTCAAAAAGTTCGGAATTTATTTTATAATTGAAAATTAATACTTAAAAGAACTTTTCCGTTCTGTATTTTTCCCGAATAAGTAGCCTACATATCTGTAAATTTTTAGTATGTCTCATTGAAAGATATAAATGAGACAGATAAACTTTTTTTACAATATATTCCACTTTATTTGTTGCTGCACTTCTTCGGAACTCGAAAGTAGTTATCTCTTAAACAAATTGTTCTTTCTAAAAAAGTATAATATGAAGCAATGCTAAATGAATATGTTGGTTGTAAAAGTATCGGAATATGATAATTTTAACAGTTTTCTGACCCAGAGAGGAGTTTCTGAATTAGCACTTATAGCGATGAAGTACCCACGACTTGGCCTTGAATTTTTCATATGTCTGTTACCGTTAAAGTATATAATGCAGTTATTTCATAGAATACCTAGTTAGTCCATGAAATAACTGATCGTGTCCGTTAAAGTGTGTAAAATGTTATTAATTTGACACTTTAACTAGTTATTCTATGAAATAACTAGGTATTCTATAAATTAACTAATGAGAGACAGTTAAAGTGTAAAATAAACAATTTATCTAAAATCAAATTAAACTAATGATAGACAATTAAAATGAAAAAGAAGCAATTTATCTAATTTATGCAGCGTATAAATGGTATTTATGGAAATTTACCGTAAAATTATTTGTTACAACAACAATTACTAAAATGACACTTGGAATTGCAAAGAACATTATTTCTAAAACAAAAACATTTTTTATTTCTAAAACAAACAAACAAAAACATTTTTTATTTCTAAAACAAACAAACAAAAACATAAGTGTAGTAGGGGTGGAAGGTAAATGTATTTGTCGTGCGAGATATATGATATAGATTATTTTACACTTTAACGGGCTGCAGATCGTTATTCTATGAAATAATTAGTTAAACAATGAAATACAAGAGAGTTTTACACTTTAACGGACACGATCAGTTATTTCATGGAATAACTAGGTATTCTATAAAATAACGGATTTCATACTTTAACGGTAACATGTCTATACTCAAGCTAAACATATGTGCACACGCATTCAAATTACATGAAACTTGTTCTGATAATTTGGTCATATAATATTCTGCCCTTTGTTTGCGTAAAACAGCATAATACATTTAATTTTGGAAAAATAAAATTAATATCTTTCTGAATTTTTATATTTAATAGAATACGATGAAAGAGTTTGCATAAAGAGTTTGATAAAAGCATTGAAAAAACAAATAAAAATCAAATATACAGAAAATGAAACTTAATATTAGATAGAAATATTTTTTTTAATCGAGGTATGATTATGAGTTTGAGTTCTAATGGATAAGGAAACTAAATATTTTCAAAATATTAAACATAATTATGAAAAAAGAATTTCATCAAAAATAAATATATATGATTTCGACATTTGCTTTGGGGAAATATTTGGGTTTTATTTCTAATGAGTTACCATGGCAACTATATATTGTGATTTAGCGTTTTATTTTCAATTTTTTCATCGAAAACATATTTCGTATTAAAATTTCTATCGTAAAGATACACATTAAAGTAAAGTGCATTATTACAATATTATATAATTTTTCTACAAAAATTAGAAATAGCGGACATAATGAGCTTACGAGTTCATTTCAAAAGTTTAACCAAAGTTTTAATAACATTTTGCAAACCGAACTCTCAATTATTAACGAAGAATTAAATAAACGATCTTTTATGAAGTGAAATTAAGTTATTTGCTTTCGACCTTAAATGTAAGCATCTGTTTTAACACTAATCATACTCTGTTTTCCATTGCACAGCGATTCAAAAACCGATCTAAACAAATTATCTTTTAATGTTTTCCTTAATGGTTGGTGCTTGAGAGCAAAACAGAATCGCTAACTGATGTTTTAGCATTTGCTCTGTTAAATAACAGTACGATTATTAGCATAATGTTTTCATTTACTGCCGTCTTAACGGAAATTAAGAAGAAAATCGGTTGCGAAAATAACATGTTTCTAAAGATTTAATAAAAACAAAAGTATTGTTTTATGGCTTACGGAATCGATCCACTCGCGCGCTACTGTAAAAGGATTTCGACGGTTTTTGAAAAACATAATGATTTGCTCTTTGCCGTTAATCTTTTTAGGTATTCTAGCTTAAACTTTCAGATTCAGTTGAGAAAATAAGAAATAAAAATGGTGCTTTATTTTCGAAAAATATTTTGGTTATTATTGATTCTTTTTAACTTTCGTAACGGTTATTTTGGAAGATTCTGCTTGTTTTCGTTTACCAGGCTTTCACTTTAAACAAGATTTACAAACATATTGGAATCAAATTTTTGAAAGAAAATTCGTCTAAATATTTTAATATCTAAGGCAAAGGCTCCGCACCAAACTGATTTGTTACTTTTTAAGCTTCGTTTTTAATATGTTTTAAAGAAAAAAACATTTTGTGCCTTACAGTTTTTTAACATAACTGAATAGATAATTTCACGCATTTACTTCGAATCTATAGAACAAAAATATGAAACATTATTTAATTATATATGCCAATATCAAATGCGGCTAGTAGAAAAGAACATAAGTTACTACAAATTCAATCATTTTTCGAATTTAAGATTTTCTTTTATAGTTGCATTTAAATAAATAAAAAAAATATTTTTCAACATAACTAATGAAATTTTGCTATCACAAAAGATTTGAAACTACGTAATTAAAATAAAAAAATGTAATAACTATTGAATTAAAGCTTTGAAATTTAGATTAAATAAGCTTAATTCATATGCTAAGAAACTGTAATCAATATGATTTTTTTTATGTAATTTTAAAATAATATTAATTATTGCTAGAATTACATTGTTTAACACAAACGATTAGACCAAAAATGAGACCCAGCATTGCATAACACCAAACATTAGACAAAAAATTAAGACTTGTATTGTATGACACAAAACATTAGACAAAAAAATAAAACTAGCATTGTATACCACAAAACATCGGACAAAAAATAGAGTAGTATTGTGTGACACTAAACATTAGACCAAAAAATAAGACTAGTGTTGTATATCACAAAACAATTTTTTAAAAGTAATATTCATTAAAAATTCAGAAGTAGTAATTTTATCATCTATCTTAATTCCAACGACATCAAATAATCAATAAATATTTAAATTTGCAAGGCGAAAATTTTATACCAGAAGGCTATCAAATACTTGGAATTTTTATAATTTTAAGTAATATATTAATAGAATAAAGTACTTACTTAATGGATCCAAATAAAATTATTCATTCTGAATATTCTAAGTGATGAATACTAAAAAGTTTAAATTAAATTCAGTGAAATGAAGGATTTATTCATTAATATTAAAATTAAAAAAACACACATTTTAATAAGTTTCTATGATGAAAATTACCTTTTAGAGAAACCATTTTTGTCTTGGATTCAAAGAATATTTCCGTTTGAGCGTAGCTTTTGTTCTTATTTTTCCCTGTTAAAATAGTTAATGTACCCTTTTAGCGAGTGCAGATTAACTTGAGGGAAAAAAAAAAAAACCTGTTTACAAAAAAATAATGTTCAAGAGCGTTAATGAATTTCATTACTACCCAAATAAACACATTAATCTGTTTTTGTTGTTTCCTCACAAAACAACGCTTTTACATTATTAACTGAAAGTTGACGCTATTAGCAATCTCGATGTGCTCACGCAAAGAGAATTATGCTTTCTTTTAGTGATTGATTTCCGTATTTCGTGACAACTGAAACAGGATAGCGAAAAGCAAAAGTTTGTGATGAAACGATAGTGAAAAAAATTCTACATACACGCATTAGCTACTTTAAAATTGATGCCTTTTTTAGTTCAGCGGAGAATAAGAGCCTTTTATCTTTGTTTAACAAATGGGTTATTAAAATATGGGAAATAGAACTGCCTTATACAATTATTAAATTTTTTCATAAACGGAAATTTAGATAATATGATATATTTCAAACTATATATGAGTTATTCCCTTTATACATTTCTTGGAATTAAAATTAAATTAGAATTTAAAAAAAATATTTAATGAAGTTTCTAAACTCAAAACTAGTTATTAGTGTAGCAAAAAATACATTTTTTAAAACAATTAATTATGTCTTATTAAGTTTGTGGTGGAGTGAAAATCAATATGATCCATACAGTGGAAGCAAGATGACGTATGTTTTCGGTATCATTTCTTTAATGATCATATTTCACACAAAACAAACACAAACACAAAAGACATGACAAGGCATTCACGCGCGCTTACCTCAACGGAACAGAAACTCACCTCATTATAATTACAATCGCAATGCACTATGGGATGCGTACCTAATCAGGAATCACCATTTATTATCCAAAAGAGAAGATAGAGTAAGGAAAATGCTACATGTTTTTAATTTGAAAATCATTATTACAACTTTTTCTTGCGTACAGCCAACCACCCCGCCACCACTGAACGTAGCAGTATCGACAGGATTTGTTGTGGCCGACTGCTATTATCATTATTATAACTATTGGGAATACTGAAATTCTTTTTCATCTGAAATTCTTTACCAACTATTTATATGCGTATGAAAATAAAATTTAGTTAAATAATGAGGATAGCTTATAATTTACTAATAAAATATTAAAATACTGTATTGTCTTTGAAAATGCACAAGTTTACAGAATTTAATAGTCTAGCACGATAGAAAGTGAATGAAAATTCAATTCCAATTGGAAGATAAAGAAGGTTAAAAATTAAGTATCTTGTAATCAAGTTATATGAATTCTTATTATCATCTCAAAGTAGATTTAAAATCCCATCTCGGACTGAAAAGACAAAGGTGGGAGGCTAGAATATTACACCATAATAGTTCAATTAATTCAAATGACCTTATAAAGAAAACTAAGGGAGTTTAAATAGTTTTTTCATAATGAATAAAAAATGATAATAATTCATTCATAATTAAATAAAAATAAAAATCTAGTCATAATAGTTACAGGTAGATCTATAGGCTAAATAAAAATTTTTTATGCGATTGAAAAAAATAATTGTCCTTTCTTGAAATAGAGGATGTAGATAAAGTCAATATTTTCTGACTTTGAAAGTATTTTTTCCTTTTCAAGATTAAATAAGGAACTAACGTTAATAAGTTTGCTTTACATTACTCAATCGTTTTTTTTTGACAATGAATATAGAAAAATTAAATAAATTTCAGTCGAATCTTTTTTTACAATGGATAATGAGAAATTAAATAAATTCCTGTCGAATCTTTTTTTACAATGGATAATGAAAAATGAAACAACATTTTCTGGCACTTCATAGAATAGTTTTGATTTCAATTCATTTATAGATATAAATGGTTATTTTCTGTTTCTCATCAAATTAATAATTTTTAACATATTCTTTCTTAACAGAATATTTCATACTTAAAAAAAGAAAGAAGGGGAAAGTGAAAGCTGTAGTTTCAATAATAACTATAAAAGAAGTAAAAACTAAATCTAAAATCACCGTTACCTATTGAATTCAAACTTGAAAGAAAATGCATTGTTTTAATTTATTAATTTTACATGATTTTTGTAAAATGATAATCATTAAATATTTAGGATCAAATACATTTTTAAAGCTTAATTTTTTTCACACTGGATTGAGGAAAAGAAGTAAAATAAAGGGAAGAAAATCTAATTAAGTTATATTTTGTCGAAAAGGAAAGAAATATATAAAAATTGGAAAAAGCTTCATACTTTTTAAAATGTCATTCTTATTTCACTTTTAACTTTATTGCAGAAATATTACAAATTACTTCAAATTTTAATAGAAGCTGAATTTTGAAAGTGATTTAGATAACTAACAAGTATAACATGCTTTATTTCATTATCGATTCTATTTAGTTTCGGGAAATCAAAAATCAGAAAGTTTGAAGGTGCAAATTTTCAACAGAAATTTTTCAGAAAGTACAAAAATATTTGAACATTTTTTTTAAAACCATTTTATAATAATAGAAAATAAAGTTCTCTATTATAATAGAAAATGAAACTATTAATTACATGTTACAATTAATGTTTCGAAATACAAAACCGAAATCTGGGAGGATATTTTTTGATAAATAATTTCATGTTCTTGAATAAACCTTAAAATATGTTTATATTTTACGAAATTGCAGAATTTTGAAGGCATATGGCAATACTACCAATTTTTTACTGAATTCGAAATAAAAAAAATATACTAAAGTTTACAAATTCAAACTATCATTATTGTAATGTTCATTCGTATTTTCACATTTATGCGTTTTTAATACTGAATATGTGTTTTAGAATGTTACTTATGTTAAAAATGTGCTCAGAAATTTGACAGCTTAAAAGGCGATTTAGCATATGAAGTTTAAAACCTAGTATTCAGCCCATAGCTCAACTAAATTAGAGAAGTTGCCTTAAAATGGCCGATTTGCTAAATGTAAACTGTCTTGAGGTCTGTTTAGTAATCTCTTCTAACACTGGAGCGTAACATACAGTAAAGCTTGCCTTATCTCAAAACCCCATTAGCTGAGATAAAGAGTTTTTTTTTACCTTACTTTTCACGGTGAACATTTTTAAAAAGAGAGGAATTTGTTTACAAAAACGCCTAAAGTGCTTATGTATGTTAATAGCAGCACCATCTATTCTCCATACAAGTTAATGTGGCAATTCAAAGAATGTTTGGAAAAGCCTGAATTCATCTTCATATTTTTATTTTAATGTTTTCATGCTTGTAGAAAAGAACCATGACGTGTAAGTAGACGCTTTCAAGATTATTATTGTTACAGAGCTTTACTGTTGAAAAACTCTAGCAACATGGTTCGGCTTGTAATTAATTAGGCTTTGTGCTAAAAATGTTTGTTTCTTTGAGTTTCATGGTGTTCTACTTTTTGGAAATGGAACTCCCATTTTCCTTGCTATCTGAGCTTCTGCAACTAAATGCAGAGAAGATAATTTTAAAAGCAGTAGTTTTATAGTTAGCGTAAATAATACAGTATTTTTAACTTCATATAATGACGCAGCTTTTGTCTGTCTTAATTATAACTGTTGATGGCCTATTTCTATAATGTTGTTTTGATAAAAGAGGCAATTTGTGTTATATTCTATTCAATGTGTGATAAATTCTGCTTTACTGTGTTGTCACGGTAACGTACTTTGTTTCGTGGCAGAAAGCTTAAAAAAATTAGGGCTTTATAAACTTTTATTGCAAACATTCTTTTACATGCCTTGTATAAATTAAGAAATTAAAAATGTGCATCCGATTTTATAAAGTTAGTTCGAGCATGAAAAGAAAATTCATATGTAAATGGTAAACAATTATAATAATTTAAACCAAACCATTTTCTTTGACAAAAAAAATAAAAATATTTCATTCTTTTAAAGGAACTATTCGTAAAATAACAACTTAAAATTAACACGAAAAGTTTAAAACTATTGATGCAAATGGTGTCTTTTTTTAAAATTTACAGTATTATGCAAAGTTTACACTCGGCCAGTTATAAGACGATCTGTAGGCAGGCAGTGCATGCGCAGAAAGGAATTTATTTTATGTTTGCCACAATTTCATAAGATAGACTTAGGCAATCCATTCTTGGTTATTAATTGCTGTTTGGCGTCCCTGAATTTTGCGTTTCGCTGTGTATCGTATTAAAATAATGGATATTTACTCAAAGAAACATGGAGAAAGGAAAGGTCTACATACCTAAATTTGGAAAACTATAGAAAAGAAATGGCAAAAAATGAAACAAAAAATATCCTTGCAACAGAAATAAAAAAGTGCAAAAATTTTTGGAATTAATCTATGATGAGTGAACAATTTTTTCAAGTAAAAAAAACCTCCAATTTCTACAAAAGCATGCGCAGTAAGAAAAAAAAAAATGCAGCGCATTGTTGTTGTCCCATCGGGACAATTACTATCGTCCTAACAGCATTTTTCAGCCTTTCTACACTGGCCTTCTTATAACTGCCGAGTGCAAACCCGGCATTACAACTGTATTTTTTAAATTTCCATTACAAATATTTCTCAATATTTATTATTAGAATGTTTTGGAATATTAAAAGTGTCATATAACTATTAGAAATGAAAGCTTTATACTTATGCCAAACAAAATGTATTTATATAAGTCGAAAAATTGAATATTTCACCCCTTGTTCTTAAAAATAGAAAAGAAAAAAAAAAGCTTTTTTTTTTTTTTTTTTTTTTTTTTTTTTTTTTAATTTAGCCAGCAGTTCAAAATATTAAAGATTTTTTTACTTCTTAACTCTCACATGCTATTCAAATCACTTAAAACGAATTCCAAACCGTTCTAAGCATCATTAAAAGCATTTCTTATATCGTTCTTCTCAAAAAATATAAGATGAACAGGAAAAGATAAAATAAGTGATAAAAATCGTGAAGAAATTGCTGTTTCTTATACATTTCTGTTGATTATTCAATACATTTTTTTACAGGAAAACGTGCTTTCTTTCAAGTTCTATCGAATGAAAATAGAAATATTTTTCTAAAAGAAAAAAAATGAAGTCAGATACCTTTTATCACCAACACATTTTATCATAACTCTTTTTTGAATTACTGCATAATTAGCTTGGAAATGTTAGATAAGTAATCTCAGATTTCTGGTGTACATGTGCTTCATTTTCTCTCTCTTCATTTGCCTTGCATTTTTTTCGATATTTTTTTTAGATAAATCTTTAATTTTTCACCTTTATTTTGATATTTATTGTTAAGATTGACTTTTAATAATAATTCTTTCATATCATGTCTTTCGAGAAAAATAGTTTTCAAGAAATACAGGTAGCAACGATCTGAAAGATTTTCTAGAAATTTAAGGTTTATTAACAGATTAATTACATATCATGTAAAAAAAGCAAAACATAATTGTTTTAACATAATATGTAAATAACCTTAATTATAATTATAATAACCTTAAAAATGCTTATTTATATGAATTTGTATGTACTTTAATACAATAATTCCTGAAAATATCGATTCAAAACCTCCATTGCTGGAATTTCCAAATTTTTAAACTGATGCATTTCGGAATGTTGTAAAAGTTATAGAATTTAAACAAATAGAAATTCCTAATATGAGGTCCTCATATCAAATTTGTATTTGAACATTATCTTCTAATATCTTTTTCATTCTTAGGGTAGTTTCGGAGTGTTACAAAATTTTTAGAAGTTACACAATTAAAATTCCTAATATGAGATGCCTCATATCAAATTTGTTTTTGAACATTATTTTTTGATCTCTTTTTCTTTCTTATAGGTGTTTCTGAATTTGCAAAATTGACAGAATTTACACAAGTAGCAATTCTTAATATGAGGTGCCTCGTATCAAATTTGTATTTGAATATTATTTTTTTAATGTCTTTTTCCTTCGCAGGGGTCAAACAAAAGAAATCGTATTCTCTAAATTTCAAGCGAGCAATTTCTAAGATAAAAGCAAGCTCTTTTTTTTCTGCCATCTCTTCCCATACAAACGCGCTATTTAAATCAGGTGGAACCAATTCCGACCGCTCCCAACGTCATTAAAGGAATTCTTTACCCCCTCCCCCATCTCCTTTCAAAGATAAGACGGAAAGAAAAAGACAAAATCAGAGATAAAAATCGGGAAGAAAGTACTCCTTTTTCCATTTCGGTCGGTTATTAAATAAATTTTAACGAGAAAAACGTGCCTTCGCTCACGTTTGAACGAAAGAAAGTAAAAATATTTTACTCAAAGGAAGAGAAAAAAAAGACAAAACCAAATATTTTTTTCACTTAATATTTCATCACGTTTCTTTGTTGAATTTGCGATAAGTTGAATGTATAATGTGATCGGAAATGCAAGATAAGTAGTTGCATTCTATCACAAGCTATGCTACTTCATTTTTCTCTTTTTTTCCCTGCATTGTTGCGAAATTTTTCAATAAACTGTTAATTTTTTCCGTTTCTTTGGATGTATTTTTTTTGTTGTTTTTGAGGTATTAGATAATGACTCTTTTCGTATTTTGCCAAATAAAAAAAAATCTCGAATTTACGCAAGTAGCAATATTATGAAACAGAACAATAGAAGTGCTTGAAAATTCCTACTCCTGCTTTTTCCTAATACGTAAAAGAAACGGGTGATAAATTTCGATTATGAAAATTTTGTTTTTGAAAATATCGCCACCATTTGTCGTGAAAAATTAGGATTCCTAATTATTTCAACTATTTATGTGGTAAAATATTTCAACATTCTTTGTGAATAAGAATTTCAACATACATTTAATACGTTTGTAGCTCTTAAAAATTAAGGGAGAGAAAATGTAAAATATTTTTCTCTCAATTACTAAGTATATTTGTAATAAATTTATTTCTCGAATTGTTTTTTGCTTACTTACAATAAATTATTCCTTAAGAAGACTTCGATTTATTTATTATAAATTATTTAGTGACACTGATACAAGTTATTCTTGAAAATTATTTAATAAGGTCGAAAATGTTATCCAAAAGAAACCGACTGTTTAATTATAATGTAAAGTATTACAGCAGAATTGTACATACTGATTTATACATCCAAATAACATTATATTGCATGGATTATACATATGACCGCATGAATAGGTATATATTTTGTCTTTTGCTTGGTTTTTCCCCCCTTTAGTCAATTATTCTTTCAAATTCTTTTATTTTTTAACTTTTATTTTATTTATGTAGTCTATTTTAGTGCTTGATTTGAAACCAGTATCGTTTCATTTTATTGATTGAAAATGTTTGCTGAAAACGCATTTTTTCGCAATTCTCACTGATTTTATTCCCTGGGGAATCTTCAGATGTTTTAATTACAATATTCTACTTTCAATATGTCTAGTCTGAGCTTTTAAACAAGCTTTCGAACAAATTTGGCTTTAAACCTACAACCAAAATAAAAATATCTAAATGTGGTAATCGAATAAGTTATTCCATTTTTATAAAAATAAAAATAAACTTTTATTTTTATATAATAATGTGAACATTTTGATTTTAATTTTCTAATTCATAAATAATTTCATAAGGCGCTTTCAAATTGTCTAGGAAATTTTAAGGATATGTCAATTTATCAAATCAAAATCAGGTTGATCTACCTATATATAGGTAGAAATATATCGTGTTCATGTTTGAGGGTAATTTGCAGCCTTAGAACCATTCCAGACATTCCAGTCAGAGTCGTTGCGATTGTTTATTTGCGCCAAAGCCTGCCAAATTACACCATCAAAGTCACTGCGAAATAGGGCATTATATAACAGTGCTGGGATGGCAGAAATGCACTTCATGTATTTTCTACTTGATGCAAAGGCAGAACAGTTCTTGTTTGTATTGTGAAATATTTGCAAGCGCATAGATGGCTCACTATGTGTGAGTTTAGACTTAGAATTTTAAGAATTTAGATCTCTTATAATTAACAAACACAATTAATGGCAATTGCGAACGACCTAATTTCATTAATTTTCGCTTGAAAAAAATCTAAAAAAGCGCAAACAGTCTGGTATTGGCTACGAGATATGGAATTTTTTTCAAATTATAAACATACATATGGACACACTCTATATATTAAATACATGACTTCATCTCAAAATAATATTCGATTATTTTCATTATGGGTTTAATTAAAATAGTATTTTTAAATTAGCGATATAGGAAGCGCACATATATATATTTTCCTATGGTATGCTACTTTGTCAGACTATTTTGCTTTAATATTCAGGGTCAACTCTAAAATAAAATCATATGATCCTTTGGAAACAAATTGAAAATCTATAATATAATCGATAACTATATTTATAAAGTTATTTAAAGTAAAATATAAAGTTATATTATATTTTATATAATCGATAACTTTCTGATAACCATTCTATTCTTAGAAAAAAATAAAGTTGCAATTTTTAATTAGAAAATAATTACACCGTTTAGCTTGAAAATTAATTAGAAAGTACCTTATAATTATTTTCCATGTATAAATTTATTCAAACTGTTTTGCTTTTCATTTTTTTACTTCGTATGTATTTTTTTGAGAAATCGTTTTAAATGATACGTTTGTTGTATTCTTTATACTTATATAATATTGAGCAATTATAACACCTTTTCTTCCAACTAAACGGATTTTTTTTTTCATTTGGAAGATATAATAGCTCCTGGTGGTTGATTTTTTAAACTATGACTAATTCTTTAATTTAGCATCACTCGGTGAAATATTCAATACTTTATAGCTTCAGTTTTCAGAACGATTTAAGAAAATAAGAAGAAGTAAGAGATCTTGATGATCTTTTGATCTATAATGTATCTTGATGATCTTGTGATTTAGAGATGTATTCTCGAAATACGAACAATACACTTATTATTCAAAATAGAAATGACTGTAAAGTAAACATATTGAAAATTGAATCCTCACTCCTCCCTAGAATAATCAAAATTCTACAATCTCCCCATAAGACTCTGACTATTTTTTAGTCATTTAATTCCAAGTGAATTTGTAACTTATTCAATATTTTGTTGCTTCAGTATTGCGAATTCGATTTAAGGTAATAAAGAGAAGCCAGAGATTCGATCTATTCTCTGAATATGAATAATATGCTCTCTATTCAGTATCCAAATGACCTTAAAGTAAATAAACGGCGTACTTGAATCTTTTCACAGAAGAATCAATGCTGTAATCTCTCAGAAAGGAATCCTCTTTCTTTGAAACCAAACTCTCATCGCCTTCTTTCTCCAAATCCATGACCCACCTTTCGATTTTTCATTGACTTCGCCCTTCCTGTTAAAGCCTATCATTTTCCTTTTGGTAACCTTTAGAAAAGAAAACGAAAACGCACTGAAGAAGGTATAAGAAAAGAAAAAAAAATGTAAGGGAGGTACCGAGTGACGACCTTACAAACATTTGTTTTATTGCGACCCACAAAAATCTATGAAAGTAACGACATTCATGGGGAAATATGGACCCTTGCGTATTTATATAAGCCCTGGCGAAATATTAGAGCTATTCGCTAGAAGATTCCCCGGGGTTTGAAGAGAGGTTCTCTTAGATTCAGAGGTTATTACCTTACGGATAAAGCTATCCGTAAGCCCCAAGGTGTAGAAGTCTGCGGCTAGATAAGATTTATATCTATTTTGCGCTAGAAATCGAAAGGACAAAGTGGGTGAGGTCAGGTGGATAAGAATTGTATTTGTTTTAGTGGAGAACAATCCTTCCGACGAGGTTTAGAGAAGGAATGTTTCTACTTGATTGACTTTTCAGCTATTGCCGACCTACTGATTTCGGAGTTTTGTTTTGTGTCTGGTTTCAGGTTTCTGATTGTTGTGAAAGGTAAGGGAAGCAAAGATGGATTCCGGAAAGAAATTGTATACTTATCTCTAGACAGGGATGGCATGAGATGTGATATATCAGACGGTAATAAATTTGGGACAAGAATTCGTATAAATATTAAGCGTACCGTAGATTCATCTGAAATTGCAGATTCTGATTGATGCTGAAGTGCCCTATTAGTCGAAAATGTCATTGATTTTCTGTTTTTATTTAAAAGACTTAACAACACACTGTAATATAAGAAGACAAATCATGGCTTTCAATGTGTGGTAAGTAATATAGGATGGTCATAAATTCTTCCTCTAAATTCAATAAAATATTACAAAAGAACCATTGAGTATAATACTGAAAAATTTTTAATGTGGAGTTATTATTTCCATCATTTTTTTTTCATGTAACATATAGCACAACTAATGCAGTTTTTATATTCAATTGTTATCGAAACCCCACCAACAAAGAAACAGTTCAAAACGTTCATCGGTTCCATGAATTTAAATCGGTCATTACTGTTGAATATAAAATTTAAGGTTTCTTAATGAACAATGTTTTCTACTCCAATTGAATATATTGATGTACTAAAAATTAAGATCATAGCTGAAATATAAGGAAATGCTTGGTCAAAATTGGAATATTACCTTAGTATTATTCGAATTACGAAAAGTACTTATATAGAAATTTATTGAAGAAGTTGGTTGTATCAACGTCTTTACAATATGTCTAATCAAACATAAGCCAAATTTTAATATTTCTTTCGTTACAATAATTTTTGGATAATCAAGGTTTATCATTGTGAACTTCTTGTGTATAAACTATTGAAATAATAATCATTCTAACAATTTTATTACTAGATTGAAAAACCAACTGTTGCTTTAACAATAAAATTTTTTGAGTAGGGCTTAATTTGAAACATGGCATTAAAGAATGCCATTGGAATGCCAGAATGACATATTAATTGGAAAGCTGAAATTTATATGATTACAATTATTTTTGTAAATATGTAAGCAAACCTTCTTTTACTTTAATAAATTTAGTTATCATGAATACGCAGTTTAAAGATTCTAAATGGCCAAAGCATTAAGGAAAAAATACATTGAAATATGGTACATGTCATTACTGCGAAACATTAAGTTATGTGGTTACTTAAAATATCACATGAGCAATCGGAAAACAACTGGAAAAAAAGATCTTCTTCAAACCTTTGATTTAGAGATTATTTCTAAAGTGCAATGTTATTTTCAAATTTAATCGATTGATCACAAATGTGTAGCGATGTTAAAAATGATGAGCTGTCTGTCCTTCCTGTATTCCAATATTTCTCTAATTTTTTTTTTGAATAACAATATTTCATCTAAATACTTCTGTATGAAAACTAGGTAGATCCTTTACACACAGGTGTGTACAGAAGAAGGTGGGGGTCTAGCACCTCCCATTGATGACGGAACGTACTTCCCAAGGGAAGAGTTGTACCCTGGCGGGTGATGGCCCTTAGGATTCAACCACAGTTCCTGCCGGTGTTGCTATTGTGGTGGTGGTCTGATCATTCAGATTTTTCCGTGTGCCTTAGCGCTAGTCGGAGTAGCATGTTTAAGGTATTCCTTCTTAATTAAAAAAAATACTATCGAATGTGTATAATATTTTGTACATTAACATTAATTTTTAATATTGCATGAATGCTGTACTAGCAGTTAAAATCCTGAACCATTATCTTTAAAATATTGTAAAGACCCAGTTTATTTTAAAAATTGTAATATACTTATTTGAATCAATAGAATAAATATTCTTTATGAAGAATTTCTGCTTACTTTTATAACAAATTTAGAATATTCTATCACTTTGTCCGTTATTGAAAAAAAATTATCTAGTTTCCCTAGTGCCACTTTGACATGTTTCAAAACTAGGGAAGATAAAAATTGGAAATCTTCCGGGAGGAGCCACCTCCCGGGCATGGTAAGCAGGGGTTGATGTGACAAGACCGACCACTCCTATTGGTTTACGAAAAAGGGATGCTAACGGCAGGCGATCTGAATTTAAAATGAAAGGAAATTTCAGTTTCAAGAGAAAAAGAGCGAAAAAAATTGACAGGAAATTTACACGCATTATACCTTTTGCGACAGGTGTTGAAGATAGATGATTATAGCATTGGGTCATCTTGTGGTGCTGACAGGATACGAAGGGGGTGGGAGAGGGATGAGATGATGATCGCTTGGAGGATCGGGGGTGGGGATGAGAAAGAAGATGAGCCATTTTACCTGCCTTCTAAGTCAGTGTGTGAGAAATAAGGGTCGTATAATAGGGATAGAAAAAAATAATGTCAGAGAATCTTTCATAAAAGTCAGTGGGGGGTGCTGCTGAGCGAAGAAGGCGGATGCGCTACTTGCGTCTTGACAGAATAAGAGAATGTGATAAAATAATGTTGACTTTAAACGTTTAATTTTTTTTTTCATAACCATAGAATGTATACTATTTTCAGCATAGGAAGAAATGATGTTACGAAATTCGGCTTTTGAAAATTCTGCTCCGGATATCTAAACACAATGAAAGAAAAGAAATCCGTGGTATCAGTTCTTTTCATTCTTTACATTGATGCTAGATTTTAGATGCTGTGATTTTTGATAAAAAACTCAAAATTCTGATTCAGGAACTGATGGAAAGAAAGATTCTACTACTTAATCTTCATATTTCTACACTTTTCTGAAACCTGGCAGCCTTATATGGAAAAATTTTCTGTATGCATAAGCGGAGTACATAGTGAGACAATCAATTATTTCATTACTGACTGAACCACAATCAATTATCAAAATACAAAAAAAGAATATAGGACAATGAAAGACAGCAGAGACGCTTTAAAGGCTTAATAACATAGTGGGGGAATTTAATTGTCTTTTTAAATTTAAGTAATTAAAAATTTATTTTAGTTTTTTAAATTTAGTCTTTAATTAAAAATAATTAAATTTTTATAATTTAATGAATTATAATATGAAAGGATTATTTAATTTGGTAGCAATATAATTTAATTATTTTTTATTTTATTGATGCGAAGAATTTGCTATGCAGAAGGAAATTCGTATATAATATACATAATATTAACACGATATTTTAATTGATAACATCATTTTTTTAGAAAAACAATATCAATATAAAATTAATTTTTATTTCATTTAAAATTTGTATTAGTGTACAATACGAACTGTTTCTGACTACATAAGTTGATTATTTAGCATATTTAAATTGTAACATATAAGAATCAACGAATTTTTTGATATAGAAGCTACGAAGAAAATTTAATAAAAAATGGATGATTAACTCTGCAATAATATGAGAAAAATAATTAAAAAATTCAATCATTGGGGCAGATTATTTTTCTTATTGCTTAGATTGCAATTTTTATCCATTAGATAAGTCTTCTCAACTATAAATAAACATGATTCAGGAGTTTCAAAGGTATTTGGAACGTTCAAACTGGCACTATGATTAAAATTACTGTTTCTATTAATAATTATAATTATATTCTGTTTCTTTTTTGCTGATTTTGAAAATATATTAAAGCCATATTATTCAAAATAAAAATAATGGTCTTAATAATCTTAACACAAAAGACATCTAGAAACTCGCATGTGCCTGAAAAATTCTACAGGAAAAAAAATATTCTTCACATATCTATGCACAAATATGAAAAATGATTATTCGAAAATGCAATTCTTTTTCACCCAAGCAACATGGAAGTATAAAATCTGAAATAAAAAAATAACTAATAAAAAACATTTCAGTCAAGACGATAAAATTCCTTAAAATTTCATCACATTTAATCGCGAGGTATCTTAAAGAAAAAAAGACGAAACAAATTAAAGTAACGGTTTCATAAAGTCGTTAACTCCCAAGAAATGCTAGAAAAGGAGGCAATGTCTTTCTAGATCATTTTTCTTTTCTAATGCAAGTTTGTATTCTTTTTCTCGTACAGTTTTCAGACCTATCTCGGCACATGCGTTAAAAAACATATATTTTCTTTACTCGTTCTGATCCATTAAGACTATACCATACTGCTTTCCTGTAAATGTCCCCTGGAACTTTAATGCATCCTGAAAACGACTTTGTGTAGCGATATATCATATTTCTTCCCAGAGTTTTATCCCGGTCGAGAAATGAAAGGGTGGAAAAAAATAAAAGGGAATGCTTATTTTTTTTCCCATTCTACAAAGCTCTGTAATGTGCTAATTTATTTTTAACATCAAAGGTGTTCAGATGGAAGATAAAATAAGCTACGTTCGCTAGATATCATTTGATGATTTGTGTTTAGGGCCACTAATTCTTTATTTGGACCTTTTATTTAACAAAATAAAGGTATTTCAAATTTCATGGTTTTTGAAAACGAAAACAGAAATATACGGAAGTAATATTTATATATTCTGTGAATGCTTTTTAAAAAGAATCATGCACCAACATTTATAATATTAGACTTAAGAAACTCAAAACCAAATGAAGCCGTGGATAAAATTTGAAGGATAAATTTGTAAGCTAATAAAAAAAAAAATAATATGCAAAAAAAATTAAAGCAGATTTAAATCTCTTAACTGAAAAAAAGCATATTGTTTTCAGCTATTGATATTGTATGTCTCCGTTCATTTTTAAAATACTTTCTTAATAACACAAAAATATATTTAATATCAGTACTACGCGTATGCTTATAAAACCATAAACAATGGAAAGAATTGTTGTAAATGATATTTAAAAAAATATTCACAAAATCTATTAAAGTTAGAGCATTAAGCGGTAATAAAATTGTCATCAATAACAAGCATTTTTTTTCTAATTTGAAAATGATGTCAGAATTATTTTCCATTTCTGGTTTACTGAGAAATATTTTTAAATTTTTCCAAAGGAAAAATTATCAAGAAAATGTTTGAGAAATATTTCTTAGTGTCTACTATTTCTATGTTCTAAATTTAGCAGTTTTAAATTCAACGATTTGCCTTTAAATCTTTTTTGCATGAATTTATATAATATATAAAGTAATTTATAAATAGTATGTCAGTCTATCACCATTATCCTTTAAAGTAGGAAATAATATAAATACATGTGACAAAATAAATACTCGGAGTTTTTTTCGTACACAGTTTGAAATAAACCAAATAATGCAAATGCAATATAGACTGAGTTTCGAAGGACTTTTTAATTTAAATTCTAGCTAGAATAAAGAAAAATGTAAAAAGGTGACAACAACTAAAGCTATAAACAATTATTAAATTCATTCATATTTATTTAATTATCAATTACTTATAACGTTTTTATCGCTTTTTAGCAAAAAATATTTAGATACTAAATTACAAAAATAAATTTAGCATTGTGTTGAGGCGGTTTTGGTTTTTATCTAATGCAAGTTGGTAACAATTATTTATTATTATTACTTGGTATTGGAACATTTTAAAATATTAATTTCAACAATATTTAAAAATCACGGAAGAGCAAAATGTTCAATAACAGCGCATTTTCAGTTTATTTGTCTCTTACTGAAACTTTATAGTTTCTGAGAACGCTGCGTGAGATAGTCAACAGACCTATTATTAATACCTAATCAGAGACTTTTTGAAGGTTGAGTTGTGAAATTGCTGACGTTACAAAATAAATTAATGTGGATTACAATGGCATTTTATATTATTAAGTTGAAATGGTGATACATCATCGATTTTAAATTTTATGTTTATTGACTTTTTATTGTATTTGTTAGTCTATAGGATCGATAAACATTGAACGAAAAATGTTTTTCATTTAAGTTACTTTTGTATTATTAAAAATTTAAATCTGTAATAGATGAAGAATCTGAATCTTTATAGAAAATCATAATTGAATTTTGCAGCCATTTGTTATTACTATAATTATTCGAACGAAATATACTGTTTTTTCTCCTTTTTTCAATTTAATAAAAGTTAACATACTAATTGTCTATTATCCTAATTTAAATTGGATTCATTTCCACCGCGACTAATCTAAGAATTATAGCTTACAGAAAAAAGAAAATCATATTTTTTATAAGTAAAATACATCCTTTTCTTTTACCGAGGCGACGCTTTTTATTTCAGTACATTTCTGTGACACCTAAAATATGATTCATTTATATATGGGCGTCTGTGTGTCCCAATAGCTTATTTCTAAATTTATAGAGATATGTATATACTTCCAAAAGAAAACATGCTCTAAACAGCCTAAACACTTATATTTTATATTATCTGAATAAAAGAATGCATATTTAAAAAAAAATTATGTCTATATTTTTTATAGAATATAAACATCCTAATTTTTTGAAAATACATCCTTTTATTTAGACAATTAATCTCGCTCTGATTAATTATTTTTACTGAAATATTCTTGAGAAAAAGATTTAATTTTTTTATTTGATATAAAAAGAATAAAAAAAGATTTACTCCTTTAAATACATATTAAAATTTGAATATTTCTGTTTTAGATTATTTTCACTACTGACTCGTGTTAAGTTTCATCAACCAAATGCGGATCATCCCAACCGCTGATTGTCCTAAAATAATGAATTTCAAAACTTCATTATCCAGCCAATTTTCGTTACAGATCAGTCCAAAAGATTTTATGTAAAACATTAGTGCCTAAAGCTCCGTTTTGAAGGCCCGTGCACATCTTCAGATAGACACATTTTGCTCACTTTCCTCTCTCTTGTGGTTTTCAAGGGTTCTTTGATGTCTTTTCATTTTAACGGCAATATGCTGAAAGCTCCCGACCAACGTCCACATGCGAGGGTGGTCCTACAGTGGGTCAGATGGCAGATTTAGGACCATATCCATAAAGGCCACAAGCCATCAAAAGGAAACTTAATAAGTATCCTATTAACGGTGATTATTAAAAAAGGATATGTGTAAAAATTTATATCTCGAAATTTTTCAGAGATAAATTTATTGGTTGAAAAGCCTTAATAACTATTTTGCTTTGCACATTTAGTGATTTACCAGGATATATTAATTAGAAATTAAATTAATCATAAATGAATTACTGGACCGTTATCAGAGGGAAGCTGCATCACTGCATATACACTTAAATAACCACCGGAAAAAGAACCCAGCTAAATTCGATGGCAAGGATTTGCAAATTCGATTTGTGATTAGGATTGACCTACTTATCTCCGTATCAAAAATTCAAGAACTATTCAGTCAACCTGAAACAATTTGTAGTAATGATTGGATGAAGTTATTCACCCATTTCTACATAAAAGTCTTGAAAATTTATCAACTCTCCTGAATGTATCTAATCCGTTGGTGAGATTCCATCTTGTTTGAAGCGTGAAACAAGTAAATGTTATATTTACTTCATACAAATAATTCATTCAAATCCTGTTATGGGTATTGGATTTGGCAAGCAATTTTAAACTTTCGAAAATTTTCAATATTCATATTTTATTTACAGAAAGACATTTTGGGGATATATTATTTAGAGATAGTCTATTATCTTTTTAAAAAAGTCAGCAGGAGTAGTTTATTTAAAATTTTTTCTAACAAATTTACTCATGTAATTTTAGCCGCATATTATCTTCCACCGGAGGGGTTGGGTGGCACCTCAGAAATGAGGGTAAGAAGCTTCCGGTTTGGTGATTGGTTCTCTCCACCCTGTTGTGTACAGAAATGGTGAAGGTAGGCTATCTCGAATCAATGACGGGGCGTGCATCCCACTGGAAGGATTGTACCGCTGCCAGTGATGGCCCTTAAGACTCCATCATAGTTCTCGCCAGTGTTGCTGTCGCGGAGGATTTTTCTATGTGTCTTCGGGCGAATTGGAGTAGCCAGTTATGATTACGGTAACCGCATACTATTGGTTGATAATAATTATGAAATAGCCTATTATAGTGGACTCTTTGAAGATCAGCTGGAATGTGGTTAATATACCAGCAAAAGAATATCAGATGTGTATTTTGAATACATTTTCCCAATCAAAATTCGACATACAATTACAACTGTAGTCACAAACTCACATACCAAATTAATATAAATAAATGATTGTCTTTTATGTGCTTACAAATACAGACAGAGAGATGGTCAACCCATTCATAGATTTTGCTCTAAATTTAGTTGGTATATGCACTTTGGATGTTATATATGTATAACAAATTTTTCCATCTAGGTCTCTTCATTTTGCAGTTAACGTAATTATTTATATTTGGACAACCAAACTTCTTTTGAAGGGATTTATATAAAATTTAATAGAAATCTACAATTTGATGTTAAGACCTTTAACCGAATTCATTTAGCTGACCAGTCTTTTGATTTATCGTGTTCCCATATGGACAGGCAGATATAATTTCAAAAGTATGTTTTTCGGACTCATCAGTGGAGATTCGTCAAAACTTGAATACAATTAATATTTCTTATTCATATACGAGGAAATAAAAAGTAAATTGCCTCTCCGATACTTTAATGACAAAACAAAACTTCAATAAGCCCATGCAAACTCATTGTAAATCAGACTGTGTAATATATCGAGCTTCTGGTTCTTTTACCTTCAATTCTCACACTATTGATTTCTTTATTAAAATAAAAAAAAAGTAGGCAAAGTAGGTAGGTAGTGTTCGGATGCAACGAAATTACCCCTCCCCCCTGATTATCAAGAACAAAATAATTCCTTGTGATCATGATAATAGTTTATTCTTTCGAACTTCGTCTTCTAATTTCTAATATAAAAAAGTTACAATTTTTCAATATTAGTACTTTCTATATATGTCATATACAGAAAGCACATTATATGTAATGCGACGAATTTCTGGTAAGCTTAATTTTCAGTAAAAAAATATATTTGATTTTTTTATACCATTCATTTATTTATATCATTCAGTTGTGATTTATTTAGCCTGATAGTGAATTTATATTATTTCGATATTTATTTTGAGGATTAACTTTATTACAATTTTTTATATACTAATTTAAAACATCCTGAGCTTTGTACTTTACAGGTTATTTAGAATTGAGAAAATTATTATATTTTTTTAAACATGAAATAAGGTTTTATGCAGTTAATTGCAGCAAAGCAATTTTTTTAATTCAGATATTTTATAATTATTTTAATTTTCTCTCATATGAAGCATTGAGAAAGTTTTGTAATCGCGCCCTTACATAGTTTTATGCGAGGGTAGCTGGATAAGCGAGGGTGTTCGAGGTTAACTGCGAGGATGTTCCGGGGTGTTCTCTCACCCTGGTTTGTATATAACGCTGCAAATATTTGTTATCAAAGCAATTGTTTTAAATAATTTTATTTATAGATTTTTCTCCAAGATTAAATTGTTTGAAGGATTGCTTTTATTTTATCAATGATTTTCTGACACAATAATTTTAAAACAATGCTTTTGAACTATTAATCCTCTCACTTTTTACCCCTCTGTATTGCATGTAAGAAAGTAAAACGTAGAATATTCATTTGAGGGCACAATGGTAATATTCTAAGTAGAATATTTTTGGCAAACTTGCAGAAATAAATCGATTCAATCCTAGCAACCAATAAATTCAATCATTTTTCGTAATTTTCTTATTACCGTAGAATTTTATGAGAGGAATGGGTATGACTTAATGTACCTGATTTCACTTGCATTAGTTATTCCTTTCTTAATTACATCTAATATCATTCCGTAAATTAGAAATATTGATTTGATTTAATCACTCCACTGCCCTGGAGGTCCATTATCTCATTAGAATTCAAGTCATTCTTGATGACTTAATATTCAAGAAGCCGAAAAGTTTTAAGCACTGAGAAATTCAGTAGATTTACTAGAAACTACTGTTACACTCAGTTATCATTATTTGATGATTTAAATTTAAGCCCATTCCGAAAAGGCTCACAGTTTCGAAGTCAATGCGAATCCAAATTATGAGTCTTGAGAGGGCAATTCCATTGAAATTGTGCAAACTGAGTAGTTTGTATAATCGCAGCCATTACTCACATGCGTTACGATAATTGAAATAATTTTGATTTCATAATAAGAATCGGGATGTTCTAAGTTCAAAGGAATTTACGAATATTCATCGGAATAATGAATTTGATAATTCAGTGAACCATCCAGAAAGGAATTCAATTTATGAAGTGAATTTAAGACTGCAGCCAAAGGTATCACGTATTACATAAGCTTATTATTCATCAAAGTATTAAGCTAGATAGTTTTAGTTAATAAATCAAGAAAATTTACTTACGATAGTTAAATTACACGTAGCCTTGGCGTACATGTTATATGGTTCTCAGAAAGAGCCATAGAAATAGAAGCTGTGTAGTTCGAACAAATATCTCCCTTTGAAGATGATTTCAATCGCTTCCTGTGCAACCACTTATATCCACAAAATTTAAAATTAAGGTATATATTTTCTCTATATATATTTCTATAAATTTTTATCTAAGCTACTAAACCTTTTGAAACTCTTTAAAATTTCAAGGCAGAATTTTGATTATTACATTTTTTTGTACATTTCGAATATAAAAATTCGTCATAATATTATTAAGAATTCATAATATTGCTTTCTTGTACCTAAGTCTCTTGGTAAGAGTTTTAAATATATATTAATGTCTTTTGAATGGATGGGAGGTTCATGATTTGGGGGTTATGGTCATTTGACAACTTTGGGGACAAAAGTGAAGGAAACAACATTCAAGAATCTTTGTGATAACGTTTGTTATAGATATCCTGTCACGAAGATTATAAAATGTCGAGAGACATAAAGTGACCAGAAGACGAGTCGAAAGCATATTCAGATGAATTGAATTCAAATGAATAGTTGAGCGAAGTCTCTTCTTGGAGTGTTGATCTACTATGAAATTATACAAAAATGATGCATTATTTTAAAGTTCAAAAAGTTAATTTTACAGTGTTATAAATTTTATTTCTGCAGTTTCCCCTGTTTTCAATAAATATTTAAATATAAAATACGTTTTGTTGCAATGCTTTTCATTCACCAGTAAATATGCCACAGACACTTGGTGTGTAATGATATTAAAATATGGCGTCGTTAATTTAGCCTTAATTAAATATATTTCTTATAAATTATATGAAAGTGATCGAATCATTCTTACTATAAAGTTGCGATGTTAATTCCAATGTCTTTTATTTATTTTTTAAATAAATCCACACTGAAAACTGATTTTTTTAATTTGTAAGAAAAATTATCTGAATATGAAATTTTTAAGCTCATTTTCTTTAAAGAATCACACAGTTTATACCAGATTAACGTTGAATAAATAATAAAAAAAATATCTACTTCTCTTTTATCATTTTCAGCAATATCTCTTCAAAAATATATTTTTTTCTCTTCGGAATTTTTGTATCGAAATTTAATAAAAGTTTCCGATAGAGTTTCATTCAAACTGACAAGCATTTTGTTCTTTCATATCTAAGTCCTTCTACAAAGTATGAAGCTTCGCAGTCTGTGTGTCTGGAGTAGATCAAGCCTGATGTTAGCGGAGAATTCAGAAAATGCTGAATATACGAAACCAGGAGTGAGCCGATAGAACACCTGACTGATACATTATGTATTGGTGAATGTTTTATGCAAGGCCACATACCTTTCTTCCCATCTTTTGGAAATACTAGATCAAAGCTGAATACATTTTTATTCTGTGAACTACCGCAAAAAAACGAAATAAAAATAACTTTTTCTGCTGCTACGATCATATTCCGCCGGTATCTTCATCATACATCGAACTTTTTAAAGTTATTTCTTTTGTTAGACAAAAGAAAAATGTGTTTTGAAAGACAGCTTTTTTTGAAATAGAATTAGTTCACTCTTTCATTGTGAAACAATTTTTAATATAAGTTCGGCATCATGAAGTTTTGGCAGTAAATTTTTAAAATGTATCAGACATTCCAATTTTGAGCGATTCTCAATCTGAAAACTCATGTAATTTAAATAAACACTTTGAGTGTAAATTTTCAACTATTAAAAAAGTTTACTTTAAAAATTAAATTATAGACATAATTTACATTTAATTAAAATATTTTTTTGCAAGAATAATAAAAACAAGTAATATATATATATATTACTTGTTTTTATTATTATACTGCAAGGATTTCAGTATTTTTCACGCGAAGGTGAAGAGTGCGAGTAGGAATTGACTTGCGAAAGTAGGAATTGACTTAATATATATATATTAAGCCAATTCCTACTTTCGCAACAATAGAACTCGCACTCTTCGCCTTCACGTGAAGAATACTGAAATCCTTGCATTTTACCAATTTAGCTACTGCCTGTTGATTTCAATTTTCATTACAAACACTAAATAACTATTTAAAGTATTAAAAATTAATTACATTCAATAATTAATGAAATAATATTTGAAAAAAAAACTGTATTAATATCAAGTGTCATCCACTCAAGTTTAAAAAAAATGTATTTGCACTTGAGTGGATGAATAAAAAATATTTTATTAACGATTGAAAATTTGAACAAGATATATAAATATATATAGGGAGAGTGTGAACTAATAGAAGGAATTGAATAAATGGAGTCTTAAATTGAAAGGATATTGAATTTAAAAGATTATAACTCTCTTAATAGATCTCTATGCCATCATAATAATTATATTTCACTAATATACAACAAGCTTATCTCTATTTCATAATATCATTTTAAATAACAATTTATTTTGTAATCGAAGCATTTCATTATCTTACTTAGTAACATTTTTCAAAAGATGTTCAATAATATGGCGATTCGTCAATAAATTTCTTAAATTTTCAGAAAATGCAATTATTTAGGTTTTTAATTTGAAACTCAATGTGATTTCAATTAACTGTAACTGAAAAAACATATAAATTTTATAATTTCCACCTATATTTTTTAAAACATCTTTCATTCCATGATTCATATTTATTCATTGTTTAAAATTTTTTTAATACCTACCGACCAGTTTTGCATGAATATTACTTATGCAATAAGTTTTAAAAATTCACAGTAGAAATAAAGAAAGATCAATAAAAAAATATACTGCAAGCATTTTGGGAGAATTTTTTTTAAGGTTTAATTTAATAGCTGGAAACATAATTTCATGTACACTGCTTAGTATCAATATATAACATAATGCAAACAAAATATAACGTAAAAAGTGGCCTTAATTTTTACAAAAATAATTCATCATTTCATTAGGAATAATATTATTTTAAATATACTAAATAATGGAGAATTTAATCTAAGTGTTATCAATTTTTGTATCAAATAAATATATAATTAAAAGTTCTTCAAACAGTACATGCCTTTATGATATGAGATAATGCTCCCCCCCCCAAGAAATAAAATTTACTACTTGCACTGGAAAAATTAATTCAGCATTTACTTTTCTATATCTTCGTGGTTAGTAGGATTACAATTTTTTACGCATTTTCAAATGCATAAAAAATTCCATTATGTCCATCAGTGGAATCCACAATCAATTCATAAGTTGTGAGAACTAATCTTAAATGAAAAAAAAAAACCATTGGCGTACGAAACATATTGAAAGAACATAGCAACATTCTTAATAGCGATTCCAAAGACCGATATCGATTACGATGAAGTATTATCCCATTATATCGATTCGGTTACAGTTTCGAGACATTTTTCCGAGCGGAAGAGAAGGGAAACAATTAATCTGCCAAAAACCACGTGACCTATGAGGAAGTGGTGCAGGAGGGAGGAGGGAGGTCTTCAAAGTGGCCCTATATGAAAGTGAAATTAATACGAAATGCTCGTTGGCAGTATGGACTTTTAGGATTTTCGTCGATAATTAGTTGAGAAAACTCCAGCTCCATAAGTTTACCAATTATTGGTTGTTCTAGAGAATTTTTTTTTCTTTTTCGAATCCACCGTGAAAATTTAATGCGTTATTGATGTAAGAGAAAGGCTTTATAAAGCGATTCAGGTTTTGAAGTTATTCGAAGGGAACATTGGAATGGTATGCGTCTTCTTTGTGTTTTCTTTTCTACGTAGGCAGGAGAGAAATATTGCAGTCAATACTGCTTGGATGAAAAAAAAAAAATGTTAAAATATGTCTTGAAACGATTAGATCTAAATCATTAATAAGTTACGATTTAAATGCAAGAAAAAATACTAAATTAATAAAAATAATAAATTCATGCTTTTAGCGGCGGTTTTTAATTTTTTAATAATATTCTATATAAACTGACCTTAAGAGTATAATCATTTTTGATTTGATTCATGTTTTTCATTGATTTTTTTATCCAAATATCTTGTGATTAAAGTTTTGTGAGTATTTTCGTTGATGTTTTTTGGAATGATAACTATTACAAAGCCATACTTCAAAGTTTTTTAAATTTTCGAAGCTTTTCAATTTAGAGGAAAATAAACGTACGATTTTTCTCAGTACGCATTGCTTCTGTCATATAAAATATATTCGAGTGAGAAAATAGAAGAAAAAAGAATATTCCATTGTCAGAATTCTCCAACGACATATGCCTTCCATTCTAACATCTAAGAGTGACACCAATTCTGAACCGTAGGTGCTTGTTATTTTCAACCAAATATTAGTTAAGATTACTCGAAGAAAAATAGTTTTGTCTTCTTTATTTTTATACACTTTATTTATTCTTATTTATTTTCTGTTGATATATATTTTTTTCTATTTTTTTATTGATAGTTGTCTTATTTATAATCTCATATTATATTAGAGGATTATCAAAAAATATTTCAGTATCATAACACATATATATCAAACCATAGAGTAATAATATGAACTTATTATAACTCTAAAATAATAAGCTCACATTATTTTAGAGTGTCAAAACTTTAGAAGTATTTCCTTTTTTAAAAGCCAGACATGATCGTAAGCATTTTTTCTTTCGAATTAAACATTTTCCTTTGAGAAGTTAAAGGAAAGGGATTAAAATAATATTCTAGTGTCATGGCACATATCCATCAAGCTTGGCATGAGTAGTGACATATAATCTGAAATGTAAGAGCAAGCACTTTTCAATCATTCATGATGGGAGTTAAAAAAAAAATTATAGTTCTTTTTGAGCCATAAGAAAAATATAATTCCTCATTGATAGAAAAAAATCAATTAAATTTTCTAAATTTTTTTTAAATTATTTATTTGGCATTTCAATGATCATATAAATAATATTTGCTTTGTTGTTCTATGAGAATCCTCAGTCGTAGCAAATTTATTTTTTCATTTATTTCTGTAGATTACATTGAAGTTTAATCGGATTAAAGTATTCAATAAAAAGAAAGTCAAAATATACCAGTCATTGGGAAATTTTTCAATTAAAGCCTATTCATAGAGGTCAAAAATCATTAATATCGACAAGAACAACTTTGGTTCTTGCAATTCAGTTGTAATCCATAGCATTTAGAGAAATAATTACTACCTTATACAATATTTCCTAAGACTATAAATATACATAGAATTATTTCAGAGGAAACAATTTTGTAAACAATTTTCTAATTGAAACTGCTTTTATGAAATTATCTTCATTGAATGAACTTAAAAATAATTTTTATCCCCATATTGCCGATTTTATATCATTAAAAATTTAATCTCCTCACAATTTGGAAATTTATTTCTTTTGTGAAGAATATCGAATGAGGAGTTATTATTACGAAGTCAATTTATAAACATATAAAAACAAAGGAATTGGAACCATTTTACTTTCTCTTATACGATGAACTTACTATATGATGTTCTACTATATATTGTTCAGCCTTCACATTTTTCGATTTCCCAATACTAAAAAATATTTTTAACTATATCCATCTGTCTATAAAAATAATTCTTAAAAATAACATAAGCTGAATATGTTCATTTTAATAAATATTATTCGCGTAAAAACTTCAAATCTAAAATTTCAATTAAAAGGACAAAAGAGCAGATTATGCATTTTTTGTCAGTAGATATCTAACAAACTTTGAACCTACATGGGATTTATATTACCTCAAAATATTTACTAGTTTTTGAAACCATATTCCGATGCTCGAAACGTGACGTACTACGTATGTATAAGAAGAAATTGATGGAGAACCCTGTTTATGGCTTTAAAAATAAACAAAACATACTAAGTCTCATAATGCTATTTTTCAATTACAACATTTGTCGTTTAATTATTAATTGTTTAGAATTAATGCATTTTTGGAAAAATGCTACGTATTTTTAAAATTAAGTTAATGTGTAAAAATTGAAGATAACATATATTAACAAATGAAATAAATTGCAATATTCGATGAATGAATAAAATTTACTTTTTTAAAGCGGAGCTATTTAAAAATACATCCTCCTCCCATTCGCTCCAATTTCATGAAATCGCACGAATGTTTAATTTTGAAAAACGTGGCATATAAGATAATGAACACTTATCACACTGTATTGCGCAACGGACTAGCAAATTTTAGTAGCTAGCGAAATAAGAAAATTGTAGTTTGAAATGTCTCTCTCTTATGGTACTGTTTTGGTTAAAT
This sequence comes from Argiope bruennichi, assembly GCF_947563725.1. Lineage (NCBI taxonomy): Eukaryota > Metazoa > Arthropoda > Arachnida > Araneae > Araneidae > Argiope > Argiope bruennichi. The sequence goes on along the minus strand of NC_079155.1, from coordinate 72,205,872 downwards.
GCTTATATTTTTTTAAACTTAGAAATCTCTTGCGTTTGCTGAGTCTACGAACCATAGCATTCCTACAAAATCCTAATTGAGATGCAACTAATTCTTTGCCCAAAGCAACTATGAAGCATGCAGCGGAAGAAAATTCGTTGAAGGCACACATGTGGCCAATTCCAGATCCTTAATTGTGTCGTCTACAGTGACGACATGCATTTCGCCTTTTGCTGAATTACAGCAACGAGTTCCACGGTGATGTGAGACTTAATTTCAGGGAAGTAGCTTCGTATTTTCGAGAAAATTGTTCCTGGAATCTAAAGATGCGTGAGGCCGTAGAAAATTACTCTATTCATTCCGAAAATGCTTAGTGAAAGAAATGGTACTTCTTCGTCATCTCATTTGGATTTAGAGCTGATAATAATTTTTTTTATTCCATTAATGAGAAAACTTAGAATTATATAATATTTATAAATTCAAAAAATTAATCACATGATTTTTCTATAAATCAAATTTTCTCACATGCTTTAAAAAACAATAAATACTTTAGCAAGCCTGCAAGAGAAATTGGGATATAAATTTTGAATCAACTGTGTAATTTTAACTTCATCTTATTTAATCAATATTTTAAATCTATAGTTGTCTATTGAAATAAAAATAAACAGCCATTTGGTGATATAAAAATTGGCTGTGAAAATAAAAATAGGAATATCTTAAGAGAAGCTGCTTACTTCTTAAAAGATTAGAATTTCTACTTCAATTTAAGATAAGAGCTCTTCGATTTTGGACGCCAGACGAAATTTTAGTTTTTCTCACGTCTGCTCAACTATATTTACTGTAACTTTCACAGTCTGATGTAAAACTTTCCTGCTAGTGTAGGAAACAACATCAAAAAGTAGCTATTTTTTTCGGTGCTTTTCCCACTTCAATAGCATAAAAGCTGTGACTATGTTTCCGTCACTTTACATGTAAAATTTCAAAATTTTCTATGATTTTTATTTATTTAATGTATTTTCAGACGATTCTAAATATACTATTCCACCAATAATAAAAATAAGTGAAAACTTCAAATCAAAGATTATTATTTTAAAAGGACTGCAACTTTTTTTAATAGATACCTAAACATCCATATTAATTATAATATTCTATATGTATAATTATTATATATGATGTTTAAAGCTCTTTCATAATAACAATTCCAAAATCAAAAAACAATATAAATAAGCATTCAAGAATATTTCATCAGTATTTTTTTGTCCCTTTTAAAAAATTAATCCCAATGTAAGCATTTTTAAAAAATAATTCTTGGCGTAATAATACTCCATTGAATTAGATTCATTTTTTTACTTTCAAAGTTTTTCGCATTCATATTGAATAAATATAACTAGTTGAAGCACTAAATGCTTCCTCAAGAGAAACATTTAAAATCGATTTGCTCATCTTTTCTATTGATCTTAAAAATAAATCTAGAATTAAAAAAAATATTTATCGTTATAAATAATTATTTACATAGATAAGAAAGAAACGCTTGTTGTAGATTACTGTTTATTATATGTGAGATAAATTCTTAATTACAATTATAACTAAAATAAAACATCAAGAGAGTCACTGAAGAAGTATTTAGCGGTATCAAAAAGAAAAAAAAAATCCATTTATTTTAATATATATGTACAAATTATTTTAATTAACGAATCAGCAAATAATATTTAAAACATATTTTTAAGTAATGAATAATCATGTTTCCAACTTAAGAAGGAACTTAAATAATTATTCGGATATTTATTAAAAAAAAACTTGAAAATAAGACATTTTTGTCAAATCAACATAATCATTAAAAAATTATAACTTTCCTCTAACTCATATTCATAGCATCATTTTAAATATATATATATAAATTCGAATGTTTTTTTTAATAAATTAAACAAGTAGATAACATACACTCAAAGCTTCCTCTAGCATAATTAAGATAAAATTCTCTGAGTTGGAAAAATAATTTCTTAGTCGTATTGCATAACTGAGAAGGTGAATTTTTTTTCTTTGCCTATATTTGATTTTAAGAGTCATTAGTGTTTTTGACTAGTGTTTCTGTTTGTGAATCTCCATTAATCATTTAGGAGATTCTCTTCACTTGCTAAATTATGAATTTTTAGAATGTATAAAATGGTCCTTTATTACTTACAATATATAAGCAAAATTTTCTTAAATGTTTCTATAAAGATCATAATATTTATTTTTCTTTCGGCGTTTAGTTAAAAAAATTGTCTATAATTATTAGCTGAGTTATTAGATTTTCATTTCAGGCATAACTTTTGTATATATATTGTGCAAAGAAAAATGTTAAGTCACTTCTGCATATTCTTTTGAATTTAAAGATATTTTTGAAATAATCTTCCTATTAATTTATTGCAACATTGAAAAGCTCTAGCTCATAATGAAAGTTATGTTCCTTATAAGATTATAAGAATATGTGTTTTACATGGATTTATTCATACAACGTTTGAAATTTAAGATAGGATCCCAGAAGTGTATATTAAGATATCTCATCCCAAAAGTGTTGTCCCAGCCAAAGAATTGAACGTGTTTCAATAACTACTGTGCATATGTAATATCTTTCACATTTGGTCAGTCCTGTTTGAGTTTATAGCATTTTCGGGTTTTTTTTGGTAAATTTTCATTTAGGTCAATTTCTTTATCTTTCAGTACTATTTTCCTTCTTTGTTTACTTATATATATTTTACTTACTTTGATTACTTCTATGTTGCTTAAGTTTCGTTGCATAAGTCGCATTAATAAAAATAATAATTAATACATTGAAAAATTTAAAAAGAACACTGATTAAAAGAAATTTTCGTATGTCTGAAATTCTGTATGAAAATTTTTGCATGATTTTTTTTTGTAATTCGCCTTTACTTATAAACTGAAAACACACACACACACACACACACACACACACACACACACACACACACACACACACACACACACACACACACACACACACACACACACACACACACACACACACACACACACACACACACACACACACACACACACACACACACAATTATTGGTGCAAATGTTACAATCACAACATTATGTTAAGAATGCGAGTAACTAAATTGCTTTGCATAACTAATGGATTAGTAAAGTTTAACTAAATCTCTGAAAAGTATTTAACTGTATTTTAAATAATACATTTTTGGATGCATTTTAATTCATTCCAGTCAAACAAATACACAAGCATAGTTAAGAGAAAATTGGCTATGTAAAACAGCAACCGAAGTACATGTATGCAGTCTTATTAAGGAGCATTAAACCCTATAATATTTAAATTGGTATTTCTGGAGTTTCAAAAACATGACCTTCAGACGAACATAAACAAATTCAAACAAATAAATAATCTGTTGGAAAAAAATTAATCTGTATGCAACAAATAAATCCAAAAATGCAGTATCTTGCTTTGGAAAATAAGGAGATCTGGGCTTAAATGATATCGCAAAACAAAAATTGAAGCATATAATGCAGATGCATTAAATAATTTTAAGCTAAAACGTATTTCAATTGTTATTTTAAAACCTACAACAACAGGATTTTCGAACGAAGAGCATACTAATAAATAGTATCTCAACAGAAGAGGAAAAGAAGTTGATTGCAGAAAATTCGCCTAAAATGCAATATCTTCTTCTGGAAACTGCGGAGATCTGAACCAGAAGCCATTCGTTTTCTCTTCGAGAGATGTTCTTTGATTAAGTGATGGCAAGAGAAATAATGAGACACCGGAATTTGTTTCCCTGTTGGAATAACTGGGTGTCAATCTATCAAGCAGACAGACGTACAATTTACGTTAGTCTGTTGTCTACTTGAGGAGAAGACTACTGAGAAAGAAGTGATAAGGGGCACTTTTCTCCAATTTTATCTACCTTCAAGTTCATTGATTTGGCACACAAACTTTCTCCAAGATACTGTAATGCAAAGTAAAATAAATGTTAAAATATAGAAGTGTGTTTTGATGCAAACGGATGAGTCTTTGTAATCTTTTGTTAATAATCATTGAAAAGTGAGTCAGAAGTGAGTATTCCATTTTAGACTAAAATTGGTTAAAATAATTTAGAAAATTATCATAAAACTCATTATAACGGCAATAAATTTATTAAAATAGAAAAAAATATCTGAAAGATTGATACACGAGAATTAAACTTTTATTGTTTTTTCTACTACCTAATTAGATGATATTTTCTATTTTGAGAATATTTTTATCGTTTTGAATTCACAAAGAAATCCATCAAATAATTGAGACATTTGTGCATTCAATTTAATTTTTGTATTGAATCATAACATTTATGAATGGCTTGATTGCTGTTTAAAAGTTAAAAATGAGGTAAATCAATGCCTGCGCAGTACAAAGATAAACCGGTTAAGGGCTTAAAGCGTGATGCATTTATCAATTATATATATGGCTTTTTATTCTTAAAATGCGATATTTATACCTGGATGCATTCTTTTTAATGAAAAGTGTTCAATTCCATCTTATTATCTTTTTTATTCTTGTGAATTTCTACGAATAAAATATTATATGCTAAATTGTACAAAAAAAATGCAATAAAAGATTCTTTTTTTTTTCTTTCAAATTCTGTTTTTTTGATTTTTTTTTTTTTTTGCCTTCTCATACTCGAACTACCTAAATTCGACTTCGAGACTGCCGAATCCCCACTCTTCAGACCCAGACTTTCCATGTAGATTGTCTAGATATAATAGAATGTCGAGGGCAGAACTTTTCAGCATGTTGTTTCATAAAAAAAAAAAAAAAAAAAAAAAAAATTAAAATCCAACATTCAAACGACATTTTTCGTAAATGTGTTATTGCATTCTTTTTTAGATTTTCTTTGGTAAGCTTATTTCTTTTTCTTTAACACGTTTTTATTTATTCTTCACCCTTCTATGAAAAATTCTTCATGGCGGCTGATTTGCTATCAAGTGAAATATGTAAATATCAAAACAAAAAGAAAGCAAAATGAAACTGAACAGTTTATGATACGCTTAGCAATTCATGAGGAATTTTTCCAGAATTATCTATCTGACTTTTTTTTATTTGAAAGCAAGTCAACAGACTGAGGTCTTTGGAACATAAAATTTAATTTTTAAAAATTGGAATACAACCGGCCGTTGAGTGTTGTTTATTTCTTCCTAATGATCTTTTTAATTGTCACTATAAAATAATTAATATTATCTGTGATTAGTGCGGCTGTTTCAGCAAAACATCAAGACTCCTTCCTTCAGTTCGCTCACGTTTCACAAAAGATTACATTTACGACTGCACTTGTAATTAAATATGGGCAAAACAAATATTTAAGGTGTTCATGCAGAATAAAATATAGGAATTATTTCGAAATTATTAAATTATCTGCAGAATATAGCAGAATGTGCATGATAGCAGAATGTAGAAGGGAATGAAATCAGTATTTCACAAAAGCTTCCCCTAGTTATTTTAACTTTGAAGAAAAAATCCCGATAACTTCAATATTCTGTTATGCTTGATAATACTATTTTAAGAAAGATGTGTGCTCCATTTAAATTAGCTTGAAATTAAAAATCGCCATCATTCGAATTTTTGCATAAAATAAATTAATGTAGGCAGTATTCTAGAAAATATGAGTAAAATCCATTAATGTACAGAAAATCTATAAATTGTGGGCCAAAGCTTCTACAGTTGTAGATTTTCGTAAAAGTTTTCTATTCTTAGCTGTTATAAATCTGACATGGGACTAAGCCAAGAAGAATAGAAAAACTGGGGTATGGAAAATGGGATTTCATTTTGTTTACATAGTAAAAATGTATTTTAAGTAATTTTTTTAAAGAAAAATGGGACACATGTATTTCATTTAGAAATAAAATTGAAAGAGAATTAAGAAAAGATATAATTTCTTTTTGATAGCAGGAATATTATAAATTTGATATCGATAGAAATTTCTTGAAATATAAATTATTACCATAATTTTTGTTTGACGAAAATAAAATATTTCTTCTGTAAAGGGATTATGTTTTTATATATTGTTGTTACATTGTTTGTGATACATCATCATATTGTATAATATTATACAAATTTCATGAATGTGTCAGTTTTAATAGATGGACGAACAGAAGAAACTTTTGAAATTTTTAAACTTCTATTTATTTCACCACAGGCGTAATAACAAAGAATAAAAGATAAGAAATACGTCAGTCTACATCCCGACACAAGAGCAGATCAGACCAAAATATTTCAGTTCGATAATTTTACTACGAGATCTTAATAGGGATTTCTTTGACATATGTCGATTTAGAAGCGGGAATCTTTGGTATCTTTAAGAGAATGCTGTAAGCATTAAGGATATTTATCGATTCACTCGAAGCATGAGAAAAGGCTGAAATCAGCAGTTTTATAGAGCGCATTTAAAAAGAATTAAATTCATAGTGAGAATTGGACCAAGAAGTAGGAGAAAATCTTAAAATGAAGTTAATATGGGCTAAATTAAGATAAAAACGTTATATATATATATATATATATAGAGCGCATTTAAAAAGAATTAAATTCATAGTGAGAATTGGACCAAGAAGTAGGAGAAAATCTTAAAATGAAGTTAATATGGGCTAAATTAAGATAAAAACGTTATATATATATATATATATATATATATATATATATATATATAACGTTTTTATCATTTCTGAAAGGAATATTTTTTGTCATATTTTCTCCACTAAATATCTGCATTTAATCTTGCATCTTTAAAAATTTAATGTCTTGAATTATTTTTTTAGATATAATCTGAAAACAAATGGGAACAGTTTGACACATTTATTGAAAACGATTTTCTTTTGATTTATATTTGTAAGCTTTCGTTGAAGTTTTTTTTTTTTTTCTTTTGAAATATTCTTTACAGACAGAAAATGTAATTAATTATTTTGTCAAATCTGCTTTATAAATTCTTTTGGATTTTTTTATGAATGTACTTTTTTCTTAATAGTTATTTGCATGTATAGTGATTTCGTTTTATGCAGTTGATACGTAACAAAATTTAATTTTATATGAACAACATTTTTATTTTAATTTTATATGAACAACAATTTTATTTTAATTTTATATGAACAACATTTTTATTTTAATTTTATATGAACAACATTTTTATTTTAATTTTATATGAACAACATTTTTATTTTAACTATGCCATATTTCTTCTTCACTTACATCTTCTAATAAGATGAAAGTGCTCTTTCAGCTTTTATTCTAGAATTTTCATCAATTGTAGAAGATTTTTGTTCTACATTTCAAATAAGAAAAATAGAATAATTTTTAAAAAAAAATTCTAATACTATATATTTTCATAAAATAACAAAATATAGAATGCGATTTCAATCAGCAATTGCTGATTCCCATTAACAAATTCGATTATTTCGTATTTACTTTATACATGAATTTAAATTATTTGTTATTTATAAAAGACGATTTCTATGCCTTTATGAGCTAATACTTAATGTTTTAGAAGGATATGTAGATATAAAAGAATATTTCAGATTTACAAATTTTAAATATTCAATATTAATTAAAAACAGTATTGTACAAAAATTTCTTTGAAGATTAATTATTTCAAAAATAATTTTTGAGTCTCCATATTCCTACATACGCTGGAAATGAATATAATATGCAAGGTTAATTGCAGCATAATTTAATACAAACTTATACGATGCAATTAAGATTTTTTAAGTATGAAAGATTAAAAACATTACCAAAATCAAACAAAGTAAGCAATTTTGTTTATGGGATAGCTGTTTTACATGTTTCGGTAATTTTATCTTGGAAAATTATTGTTTATTTCTCATTAAGATTAAAAACATCGTTCTTCTGAAGAAATCCGTTATGTTCATGATTTTCTTTCTCCATAAAATTGTTCACTGGAAGCTTTAAAGCGAGAGTAAATTACATTTTACAAGAAACACAAGAAAATAAGATCATTTAATTTTTATTTTTTAAACGTCGAAGAGTTTTGATGTTAAACAACTGAATCCTTTAATAAAATTAAAGTACTGCTCATAAGCCCTTTATTCTTACAATTTCGTTAAATATAAATATGTTAGCAAACAGCCATTCTTATTGATTTATATTGGGTTTGAAAATGAAGCAAGTATTTAAACTTCATATATGTATTTTTTTTTTATTTTACTAACAAAGGGAAATAAAAAAACTTCCTCAATTATTATATATTAAACCTTCCTTAATTATATATATATATATATATATATATATATATATATATATATATATATATATATATATATATATATATATATATATATATATATATATATATATATATATATATATATATATATATATATATATATATATTCATATATTCAAAAATTTATTTACTATATCAAAAAAAATATGATACAAATGTATACTTTTCTTCAATAAATATGACAGATAAACAAATATAATTGGAATTTCAAAATTAAATAGCTAACTAGATAGTCTAAAATTATAAATAAGCGTCAATGAAATTTATATACAATGCTTTTCAGTTTGGAATAATAATTTTTAAGAAGTGATTCAAATCAAGGATGATGTTTGATTTCAAGTTCATAGTCTAGAATTCTTCGAGTCAAACTCTCGAGCTCTCATTCCATGAAAGATATTTTTCGTAGGACTAGAGCATATGGATTATATATTATCATGAGTCAGAAGTCTTCACATTATCAAAAAACTGATAAAGATTGTTAAAAATATATCCTAATCAAAATAGCATTGAGTAATTTAAGAAAACGCGAGTTTATAGACAAATCAAATCGATAAAAGCTCATTTTATTTTGAAAAAATGTTGAAATAATACTAAATATTTGATTATTGTTATCAAAATAAAGAATAATGCATTTTGTTTTTTCCAAAATAATTATTAATACAATGGAATTTGATATGTTTTTCGAAATTTTGTAGGGTCTATGTATTTCTAAATGATTTATTAATCAATTATAAATTAAAATTTAATTTAACTATTTCATTGTTTAAATCTTGAATTGTACAAGAAAGTTTTATCTCTGATTTCAGTAGTTAATATGCCCGTCCTTGTGTTCTTAGTAATCATGATTTAATTCTTTATTGGAGCCCGCAGTTCACGCAAGAAATATACTGTTTTAACATGTATATCAAAAGCCATATTCATTCTATCACTTTTATAGAAACCTTTGAATATGATAAAATAAAATCATATTGTTTATTGTTACACCTATAACAGAGTACCAAGGAATGTTTATTAAAATATATTGATAATTGACTGAAATGTTTTAAAATTATTAAAAAATAAATGTAATTTACATTATTTTTATTTTCTGGTATATTAATCAGTAGTTTCTAGTTTAGTATAGCAATCATAAAAATAAAAAAAATGAACTTGAGATTTTGACGAATCTTCGCGTTTTGGATCTCCTTGAGTTCGATAAACCCATTTTTGAAAAATGTCCGTCTGTCTGTCAGAGACAAGGATAACTGAAAACGCTTTGAGTTAGACAGTCAAAATTCGGTATATATAATATATTGGTATAATTTCGTATATTTAAATATATCAAATTTGGTATGGGAATTTGTGACTGCAAGTGGAGTTTTGTGTCAAATATTTCTTCAATAGGTTGAGAAAAACACACATTCCTTTTTTCGTATGCTATTAACAGCCTGCCAGAGGTTAATCGCCAAAGGACTAGCCAGAGGTTAATCGCCAAGGATTACACGATAAATTCAATGAAAATGATAGATTCAAGCCAAAAGTTAGCTATTGTAAGCCAAAATCATGCAAGGCGTGCTTTGATATTACAAGTTTATTAGAGAATATGCGAAAAGGTTTTGGGGAGCTTAATGGCATGAAATTTTTAATTATTAAAATAGTATATTATAAAAATAAATACATGTTGTCATTTCAATAAATATTATAGTTTTCTCTTTTTTCATTAATTTATATAGTTAAATTTTAATAGTTTGAATTTTTGGATAAATCTAATTATTATTTGGATCATATCAGTTACAAATTAATCAATGGTTTCTGTATTAAAAAACGTTAATTTAAACATTTGTAAATTTTAAATATATTATAGATTTTTTTTTACATTTAAAATAAAAAAAATATTTGGGATTTTCAAAAAAAAACAAAAAAAAAAAACTCCCATTGTTATAAAGTGGACTAGAATGGAAAACAAATACGTGGAAAGTTGTTTTTTGAATATTCAAAACTCAAAACTGACAATTTAGATGTATCGAAAACGTTGAAGATATTCAATCCATCCTATGTTATCAATAATATATTCTGCGAAAGTTTAAACGGCAACTCTATATTTCGCATTTCCAAAACCGAAGGAGGCTTACTTCAAGCGTCTCCTTCTCCTCCACTGCATTGTTTGAAACAAACATCAACTCGATGTGAAGAGACACTTTAAAATTTAGCTTGAGTTCCCTTACGTGCAGCGTACCAAAATAAAGCAAAATTTACGACGCTCTTAAGCTCTGCCCCAGTCTCAAGTACGTGACTTCCATTACAACTCCAGCAAACACCTTTATCTTCGTCGTTGCTTCGCCTTCAGCTTTCAATTGTGACTTTAATTTATACTTTAACAAAAAGTAAACTATGTGCGTGATCATAAACAACGGATTACATACATTTTCTAATCTGGTGGAACGCCTTTTTCACGACATGTTTGACAAAAGTCGCTTCTGTGATATGTATATACCACATTCACCTACTGGCAGTTCACGAAATGATTTCAAATTCAACCAAAATTTGTACACAAGCCAAGGTGTTGAAACTATTTCGGTTAAAAATAAGTTAACAATTTTCCTTCTTTTGTCATTACTTGTTTAATTCAAACTTTCATAACTTGCCTGGAGTTTCATTTAGACTTCATGGATCACAAGATAAGTTAAGAAAATTTATGAATTTGGATTCTATCTGTGCTTTTGCTCTACCATAAAGAGTAAGTGGACGTTGGCATAAATAAATATCAGGTTCGTTATTTGGCGCAGTGAGAAAACAAATAATGCATTTAATGCACTTAATTATCTCTTTTTTCACGAATATGTCTCATTTATGATAAAGGATTACCACAATTATTAAAATTGCAAAGGTTTTGTTTCCTGTATTTATAGAAATAAATTCCGTAAGGTAACTCAGAGCTTACTGAATCAACTGCATATAATTTGGTTATTTTTATATTTGTTTATATGAAATTTGATTAATGTATAAACAAAAATGGATAAAATTCCTTAGAGGACAAAAATAATCTATCATATACATTTCTCAACTATTAGAAATGATTTTCAACTAAGCAAATCTAAAATTTATAAGGTATAAAATGTTGAATTGATAGTATAAATCTTACATTTAAAAAAATCGAGACAAGTAGGTATTTCATTAGAAATATAGTCGATTTCGAAAATAAGTAATCATTAAAAAAATTCAAAAAATTTATTTTCAAAATTCCATTATTAATACACTTTCACATCATTAAAGAAGTGCAAATAAACCTAAGCATTTCCGAAATAGATATCTGTTAGAAACTAAATTAAAACAAAAAGCGTAAAGTAACAAAGCATTACATTTTTCAACTGGTTCCCTTCTATGATCCTAATACAGAAAAAGCTTTGAAATAATTATAGACCTTCTAAATTAATTGCTTTCTTCTGAACCATTTTTCATTGTCTTCCTGATTGAAACCTCAACTTCAGATCTAATATTGCTTTCCTAATATAAAAAATAAAAATAAGGTCAAAGAGATCAATTCTCATTTTTTAACAATGATTCCAATAACTGCTTTAACGTGACGTGACCAATGAGCGTGACGTTACCAACATGATTCAAAAGCTTCCTGTCAGCCCAGTGCCCTACCCTTCAAACAATTGACAGAAACGTAAGAAGAAAACCTAAACATTACATCAGCCAAAGCCACATGGGTCCAACTATTTCCAAACCACAAGTTCACGCAGATTCTACTAATCAGTCTTACCACAACAGGGGCGCTGAAATTATTACGGACATTATTAAATTTATAATCTTTCTTCTTGTCATTTTTCATCCCCGATCTTTTTTTTCGTTCACAATCCCCAATTGGTTGGTAGACTTTTACCCAAGAAAGAAGCGAGATCTAGTCATTAATTTTCATTTTCACTCACTCTCTTGGTCTCTGTCGGTGTTACTTTTTATATCAACTAAATGCCCAGAAGCCTCTTCCATTGAATCCGATGCAGTATTCTTGTCACGTTGGTAAAAGTTTTGCGAGCGGGAATCTTCTTTTTCTTAATTCGCAGCTTGATCGTGAGTCACGTTTAGGATTCTTTATCCCAATGTGCAGAATTACAGGTGAGAATTTCCGCCCTGGCTAACGGGCTACTGAATGGGCTAATGATGTTTCGAGTGTTGAGTTAGCTGTCCTTTTTCCCTACAATCAGCAATCCTTACTGTAATTATTTTTCTACGTAAGATTGGTGGAAATGCTTGATGGAGAATAATGAGATTTGTCTCAGAATACATGATATTTACTGTGATAAAGTGATGTAAGACTTCATTAATGGAGATTTCTCAAATCATACTTCAGTTACTACGGACAATGAATAGTCAATCACTGATAACGAGTGAAACAAATTAATTGCTAATTATCATAAATAATCACTGGAGCAATGGCTAGATAAGGTAAATGATACACTTAGAATAATGTTTAGTTTTTCCCTCATTCATCGAATTCTGCCTTTAAGTACGCAAACTATTATTCTTCGAGGTAGTCTGTAGACTATATTCTTTTCGTCCACCCCCCGTTATTCCTAATCATCCCAAAATGGAATTCCTGGTCTAACCTTTGGTAACTATGTACTTCCTCATGTAATTTGAAATATGCATGTAAGTTATTCACTTTGTGACTCATGACTGAATATGGCCACACCGAGGAGGGATCTTTCTTCACTGATTTATACTGCGGTATGAATTCTTTGTGGTTTCTTAAAGTCATTGAGCATTTAGTATTAATATCATAAATCTACAAAATGGAATGCCTTATTTAAACATTGTTAACCGTTTATTTTCTCATGATATTTGAAATATGCATGTATTGACTTTGTGAGTTATACCAGAATAATCCCATACCGAGGAGAAATGTTTTCTTATCTGATTTATAATGCGGTTTACCATATATATATATATATATATATAACCAATCTAAAGTAAGAAATATTTTGAAAACGAAACCAAAATGAAAACGAAACGAAATGGATTCGTAATCGCAACTAAAAATTATTTCTTATTTAAACTAAAATCAAAAAAGGAACAGGAAAAACTTCATAGTATTTAGAGAGCCCAAATGCAGCTACTTAATTGATACAAAAGTATTAAAATCAAATTCATAGGAAAATCAGATAAACCAATTAATTTTTTTATTTGATTTATTTGAGTTTCCTATGAACTTGATTTTCATACTTTTGTATATATATATATATATATATATATATATATATATATATATATATATATATATATATATATATATATATATATATATATAGTCAAAACAAGTTAAATTCAAACTTTGTGTTTTATAAAGTCAGTAAGCATTAAATTTTAATATTAAATGAAACATAAAGATGATTGATAAAACAAGCAAAGCAATTATACAATTTGAAAAAAAAAATTGCAACAGGTCGTCTTATGTTGATGTGAATTAAAATAACAAATTAAATACGAAGGGAATATTAGAATAACTTGAAGAAGCTTTCATTATGTGTTGATTTTAATGTTTAATAATTTTCAAGCGCACTATCGTCCTTATTCCCGAAAGAATGCCATGCACACAAATAACATTTCTAAAGGATAACTATTCCTATTAAAACATGACAATAAACTTGTTAGCAAAGGTGATTTTTCATTTAAAATAAAAAGTTTTATGAAAATGAAAGGCATACAGGAAGTTCCATATTTATACGGGGGAATTCCAATAAATTTTCTTAATTTATGAATATTAAAAGTCCCAAATGTTAAGGTTCATATAAAAAGATTTCAATTTCAAGAATATTTATTGAATTCGTTTTACTCTAATACACGAAGTTCAAATTAAATTTCAGACAACATACATTTCATTTTGTTTGGACATATATCTTCAATAAAGTCCCCAGTGGAAGTCTGGCTATTGAATCTGCATTCAAATTTGGTAAGGTAAAAGTTACTTACTTTTTTAACAAAAAGTTTGAATAGAAAAGCAAAAAGCGTTAAAGAAAATTTTTTCATTCATATTTAATATATTTTCAATGCAATAGTTAAGGAATTTAAAATTTATTTTCTAAATTTCGTATAAATTAAAAGCTAGAAAGAGGCTATTCTTTATAAACAAACGGTTCCCCATTTATCACCCCTAACCTTTCATTCAGTTTCTTTAGTTAATATTAGTTTATATCTCCATAAAAATAATAGTAAAGTATATTTAATATTCATCGGTATTAACGTATGCAATCCATAAAGATAATTTAATCAACTATTTGACTTCAATAATAAGTATTTTACAGAAAAAATACAAGATACTGGTTTTCTTCAACGTATATTTTCTATTTAGCACCAAATTTGACATCTGTATGTTTGACAATTGCAAATAATATAATATTATTTTTTTTTCGCAATTTAAGCCTAATCCATGCCAGAATGAAAGAAGGATTTATTTTTAGTGTTCTCTCAAATTAATCAAACGGAATTATTTGCATTAAATTCTGTTTACATTGCTTCAAAACATTTCTGAGCAGCATGCACTGACTGAGCTTTGAAAATGTGTATCTTTCCCATCAAATATTTACAATATAATTCTAAAATATAACATGGACTTCTTTGGAGTTTCAAGCATTTATTAAATGTCATCTTATTACCATTTATATCGAATTGTTTAATTACACTTAGCGCATTTTAAAGCTTTGAAATACCTTTGATAGTCAATAGAGTTTTACAATAATAACATTGGTATGTCTACAGAGTTTTACAATAAGTATTCACTATAAGCAATTTTTTTTTATTTCTATTCTTAGAAATTTCATTTATATCAAATACATCAAGTTTTCACATGTTTATTTGCTTTATGACTACATCTTTTGTGTTTCTAAATGTAAGTACATACTATATAGAAAATGTATTTATTAATTTGAAACGGGCACTGATTGTATAGGAAAGGTTATCTAAGACCATAAAATATAATGATACTTCGAAGTTAAATAATAGATGAGACCAATGGAAGGCGATTAAATTAAATTCTGGGTAAAGGAAGGGTAAAATTTGCATAAAAATACAAAATAATATTAATTAGATTGAATCAATGGCATGGAAGATAATTATTTAGAAAAAGTATTTGTAACAAAGGATTTTTGTATGCATCGTAATGTAAAGTAATATATATTAAAATAAAAGTTTTATCTCTATATTATCTAGTCGCTATACTATCTAGTCGCTTTTGGCGACCTGCTGGTTCGTCCGAGATATTGGTTGCATTTAATTCGAGTTAAATCGCTTATATATATTTTGGAGATCACGATTGCACCAAACTGTCATGTTTTAAAACTGTATTACTTTAATTATATATGTTCTCTTATATATGTTTTCACATTTTTTTTAAATTTATGTTATGTGTTTTTGTTATTCCGACTTTATGTATTACCTTTAATACTAACAGTAATTATTATTAATAACAGCTGATTAAATCACATTATCAGCCATGCATATATATGTTATGGGAACCAAGTTTAGTTACCTACCAGTTTCCTTTTAAATAAGAGTTTAATCAACACCCAATATAAAAAAATAAAGAAATATTTATTATTTGACTGCACGCCAAATTTATCAAATTATGTTCCATGAAATCCATGATTTTCAAATAAAAAGTTTCTAACGATAAATATTCCGGTGAAATTATATAACACTTTGCATAGCGTATCTTTTTTCTTCCATAGCCATTAATATTCTAAAGAAAAAAATATGTAAAATAAAGCCATCTTTCATCAATATTTTAAATATTTATATACGAGTATTAAGTTTTTATTCTTTTCAGATCATTTTAAAGAATTACAAATTCTCCTTTATAATAGATAAGCAAAATATATGCAGAACTATTAGCTAAATTTAAAAGCTTTTGCAAATATATCCCTCCCCCCCCAACCACTTCAGATATAACATCATGAAAAATGGCGTCTATGCCAAAAGAGGTCTTAATAGATAATCTAACACGCCTTGACACGAAAGAAAATTTTTAGTGTTAAATTATGCATAAAAGTGTGTGCTAAAATATTGAAATCTCACGATTTAAAGTATTCATGAAAATAACAGAATTTTTCCTTGAATTGGAAAATTTTGCTCTCATTTTATAAGCTTAAAGAAGATAAGTATATTGTTTTGGGGAAATAGAAGTTTTTTCTTTGGTTTTATCAATTCAGGTGGTGTATCTATTAATAATTTATATTTCAAATTGGCTTTCTAATAGCAGACCAGGTTAATGAATTATTGATCTTTATTTAAATTGTTCTATTATTGTTCTTTATTTAAAATTTTAGAAAAGTGTATTTTAAAATCCAAACCAGTTTTATTAGAAAAGTGTTATTTCACTTTTACATTTATTAACATTTTTAGATTGAAAAAAAAAATGTTATTTTACTTTTACATTTATTAACATTTTTAGATTGAAAAATGTTATTTTACTTTTACTTTGCTTCAGGACAAATTTATTGTTG
Organism: Argiope bruennichi; assembly: GCF_947563725.1. NCBI lineage: Eukaryota > Metazoa > Arthropoda > Arachnida > Araneae > Araneidae > Argiope > Argiope bruennichi. The sequence goes on along the minus strand of NC_079155.1, from coordinate 72,189,131 downwards.
AAAATCCGATGATAGATCGAGTACTTTAATGATAATGAAAGATAATTTCTTCTTTTAAATAATGAAAATAAATTTTTCTTGACGAGTTAAGACTATAAGACGTTTCAATGGCAGAATAAGGAGAATCTTAACGAAATCCTCTAATTATTTTTCAAATGCTAAAGAAAAGGAATTAAAAAAAATTCGATTCATCACTGATAAGCTTCTAGTTGACATAAAGAGAATCATGTATGATATGATAATTCCCGATTCGTGTTTCTGAAATTGAAAAAAATTTTTGATGCATCCTTCCATTTAACATTTTATCTGAATATGGACTTAAAATGTATAAATGCTTATCTAAAAAAATCTGAAAAAGAGGAATGAAATTGTGCTTCTAAAATGTGTTCATTTCCAGATTATTCATTAAAAACAGAACGGAAGTTAAAGCTATGTTTCATGAAGGTCATGATAAGAATATCAATCTTTACAAAAAAAAAAAAAAAGTTTCTCTGTCTAAAATTTAAGTTTTTGATTTTGAGATACTGTGATGATTTTTAAACATCTTTCATCTATTAACAAAGCATATGATCTTTTTATCAAAAATAAATAAATTTGTCCATGCATTAGGTTTCATTGAAATTGGAAGGAAGTGGCCCCTCCCAAAACATTCTCGATTAAATCATAATAAATACAATTGGCTATTGTAAATCGCATGTCACTGAAGAACAATATTCACAATATAGTTTATTAGTGCACGATTTTTGGCAATTAATCATTCTTAAGCGGTTCATACACAAGGACAGGGAAACGTCGTTTGTTGAATGTTTTTCTTTCACCCTATTGAAATTAAAATTTTACGCCAAATTACAAATGTAGTCACAAAATGACATCCTTAATACACCAAATTACAAATGCAGTCACAAAATGACATCCTTAATACGCCAAATTACAAATGTAGTCACAAAATAACATCCTAAATTTCGTATATTTCATTGAGTTTTTGCTTTTATTGATTTTTTTCGTATCATTGCGTTCTTGCATCATCGCGTTTACAAAATTATGAAGCCTTGAGATACAGATTGCCAATCTGTTGAAGGATTTGTTTCCAAATGCGAAGGTATCTGCAATTTTAGATGTAAAAAATAGCGTACCCAATCTATGCATCAAACTTCATCTATCAAGCTCGTTTTTTTTTTTTTTACAAGTATCGTATTAACTTATATTCGAACAGTTGGATAGACATTCTATTTTTTAATAATTTTGTACACAATTTGAGAAAAATTTACAAATTTGGAGTAATGATCATATACCAAATTGCATCCGTCTAGTTCAAAGCGTTTCTGATTTATCGAATTCACAGACAGGCATAATTCTAAAAATGTGTTTTTAGGATTAAGTATGGACTGAAATGTGGCGGTTTTTCAAAATCTTGAGTTTAAATTTTTTGCCGATTGCAATATTTTATCTCTGCGTAGTTTGTATATGAAAAACCAAAAAAAGTAGATTGATAGTTTTTAAAATGATAATTGATAATTTTAAAAGAAACTATAAATTGATAGCTTGATAGAAATTAGAAAGAATTTTACGACATTAAAATAGAAATGATGAAAGGAGATTATATTAATTTGAAATAGGAATTTCATCTTTAAAATTCAATGATGATCTAATCTGCAGCACATTAAATAATTTCTGACTAAATAAATATGATCTCCGTCAAAGTTTTTTGATATCAATAATTAATTTGCACGCAATAGCTCATCCTCTAAACAATATGAAAACCTCCAATTATCTTAGAACTTCTTTTAACTTTTGTATTTTAATCTAAAAATTGTTTTCAATTTTTGAGAAAAAGTATGAAAAATCGTAAACACATTTTTGTAGAACAACGAAAATTCGACCCTTTCAAAATAATAAATTCAAATCAATTTGGTTGTAGTTATGAAACATATACTATGAAATTTTACATTTTTAAAAATAAATAATTACTGAGACATGTATAATTTTTTTAACTGGAGATTCTTGAATACTGCCACAAATCTTACTTTTTAGAGTTAATTACACATTTCAATTAGTGATATAAAAGAAATTCAAAATCTCATTATACCCAAATTAATTTATTTAGACTATTTTATAGAGTTTCTCTATTAAAGATATTTTCTAATTAAAATTTTTACTAATAATTATCGAAAAAAAAGTTCAGTTTAAAAACTTTTCATCACCCCTGTACTATTTTATAAGACCCCTTTAAAGCAATTTACAGTTTCAGGAACTATCTAGTCTAGAGTCACTTAAATATAAAGTACTTCATTACTATCTTTGAAATTTCTCAACACCAGAAATAAGCACGCATTGCAAATAACAGAACATTCAAAAAAATATATTTTTCTGAATGTTCTGCCCACAATTGTTCAGTCTAAATTCTTCTCTTTGTATATGACCAAATCAAATAAATCAACAATTCTTCGATGCTATTGTGTTTATTTAACGCAAATAGCAACATATTCCTCTCTTTTGCATTTGAATGAACTTTTTTTGTAAAGTAAACACACTTAGATTACATAAGTGCCTGAAAAGTAAACAATGTTTAAGAAATCCTGTAGCTGAGAATTGGTTAGATATGCATACCGAATTGCTTCATGCATTCCAAGTAAGATGAAAAATTCATACATTTTGAAGTGTTTGCATTTCGATACGTCTACGAAATATATAATATTCTGCGTTGCATTTTACTTGAAAAAATATTGACCCCAAAAACATTTCAAGTAAAAAAAATACAAAGAATTTGGAATATTCCATCAGGTTAAATTTTTATTATTTATATTTTGAAATACCGAGGAAGTGGTAGAAACTTTTGTGTGTAAAAATTATAACGAGAAATTAAGGAATGTTCCAAAAATTAATAATTTTAATAGTTTTATTCACCTAAATAAGCACTGAATGAGAAATTATTAATGGATGTTTTTTAAATAAAAATAAACTTTAAGTAGATATTGTGTAAATTCTAATTTTAGATTAACTTTTATGAGCAATTGGCAAATATTACAACTTTTTACAATATGATATTTCTCACTTCATGAAACTGATTCATTTTATTCGTGTCATCTATATATCTATATACTTATAATAAAGCTCAATGTGTGTGTGTGTGTGTTGGCGCTCTACAGGCCAGGTCATTTGACATACAGCTATCAAATTTGGTGCATGTATACCTTAGAGGTCGGGAATGTGCACCTGGGGTCCCTTTTTTTGAAATTTTAATTAGAATTTTAATTATTAATTAAAAACTAACTTTCCCGCCAAAAAATCTTCTATTTTCCCCACCGACAAATTAGTAAGGCTTCAGTTTTTTTTCTCCCAACAGTAATGAGGATAGGGTTAATATTTTTCGGCGGATTATTTCAAACAATTCTGTTTATTTTCTTAATGTTTTATGCATTTAAAATTAAACATTGTTAATTAATCCATGTTTCAGATTTATTCTGAAGTAATTTTGAATTAAAATAACACAGAATAAAGGAAATTAAAAATGTATAATCTGGATAGCGTTACCCCAACTGGCGTAGAAAAATTCACGCATTTGCTTTACCGTAACTGGCGAAGAAAATTCACGCATGCGCATTGTGTTCTGATTGTTGGCATGACAACCATATCAACGGATGAATTAAATTGTTTTTAGGTTAGTTGCATGCTTTTGTAAGTAAATTGTATTTATGTTAGTTATATATTTTTTGTATATGCTTATAGTTTTAAGTACATCGTTTTTTAAGTAATTTTTTTAAACCTGTTTTCGACCAATTATTTTAAACGATACATTTTATTTTCTTAGTGTTTGATGCATTTAAAATTAAACATTGTTAATTAATCGATCTGTTCATGATTAATCTGAGAAAATTTTGTTGACAAATTCTTGAGGTATTACATAAATTAAGAAAGATATTCTTTAGTGCCCATAAAGTTTAAACGCTCAGTGACTCTTTTATCAGTAATCATATTATTAAAAAAATGCTTTGTTTCAGTAAAAAATATTATTATATTAATTGCAGATTAATCATTTACACTTTAATTTAAAGCATAAATTCTACGAGGGGTAACAGAAAATTAGAGAGATACATATCGCGTTATGACTGAAGGCCTTTATAATATCATGAGTGAATTATATGACTATCAAAATTTGAAGTTTTAAAATATTTTGCTGAAGAATCCATTAAAGTTGGAATTGCGTAAAATATTTAATGGTACGACCGGAGTTTAATCCCCTGCTTGGCGCAATTTTTAAAAATCGCCTTGCGAAATGTTCAAAAGCAAAGGAGCAGATGTTCAATTATAGTGCATAATAAAGATTGCCAGCTTTGGCGCGTTATCGCAACTTGGCGGAGAAGGGGGTTAAACTCCGGTTCAACCTATTTAATTATTAAAATTTAAACGAACATTAAGATTGGCGAACCGGCTGGTAGCCAAAGGCGGCTAGTTAAATATAAAGGTTATTATAAGAATAGGCATTAAGAAAAATGTCGAAACGCGTTTAAATTAACATTTATTTTATAAAAGATTTATTCCTTTTATTTACAATAAGAATACAATTTTAAAAAATAAGGTATTCATTCATAATATATTATGTCACTATTCAAAGCATTTCATAGAATGAAAATTGTTATTTGAAATTATATTTTTAAAACACTTTTAAATAGAGTTACAAATATTGAAGCAGGAATAAAAGACTTTTACGATTTCTAATATGAAAGAACACTCTAAATATCCAAATATTTCTTCAAATATCTAGAGAAGTATTCATTAACAATTCAAGTACTAAAACTAAACAAAAAAATATGAATTAATTCTAAGTGAAATAAAAATAATAAATAAATCAAATACAATAAAATCTGATAAACATATGAAGAAAAAAATATTCCTTTTAAGCATAAAATGTAGCTTCTTTTATCATAACAGAAAAATGCATTTCTAACAAACGCCTTAATGATACAAATTTCATCTATCGATCGCTTCTGAAATACATTCATCTAATTCCGATGATATTCTGATAAAAAAATTAATAAGTAGGAAAAAATATAAAAAGGAGAAGTTCATCAGATGAAATAAATGAAAGTCTCTTTTTGATTTAAAATTTGTTGTTTTCTATTAAAATCCATTGAAGAGGAATTAATGCCTTTTATTCGAATCCAAGATACTTCAGTGGATGTAAGCTTTCAAAGTGATAAATGATTTTTTTCATTGAGTTTAATACAGAAATTTAATTTTCTGTGGATCAACGTTTAATAATGATTTGTATAAAATTCTTCATTGAAAGGCTTTATGAAGTGATAAATTATAATTTATTAGCAATGTAGCCACTTTTTGAAAAATAAAATAACTTAATACCCTTTCTGTTCGAAGAGAATTAAAAGTAACAACAGCGAATGAAGCGCCATCTCTATGTAAACTCATCTTCAGAATTCCGTCATTAATTGGTCACTGAATAGACTATAGTACAAATTTTGATATTTATATTTTTAAAGGCAGAAACTATTAGATACAGCAAGAATCAATATTGGGTTTAATTTTGGGTATCAGAATTATACTAGTTAATACTTTATTTTTCTATTATATGCTCTATGTTAGTTCGTCTTCAAGATTCTTCATAAACTGCTCACTAAATTAAAGATAATCTATCTATCTATTAAAGATAATTCTATCTACATGTTTGAAGATAAGAACTATTTGATACAGCAAGGATCAATATTGTGTTTAATTTTAGGCATCAAGATAATTATATTAGTTAATACTTTATTTTTCATTTTATATGCATCAACAATATGACCATTAGCATAATATGCATCAATTTTTGCTAGAAGTAACACTTATTGATATAAGCTTCAACTCCTCAGTAGTTTTATTTTTTTCTACTATCCAATTACAATGGTCAGTTCTTCTCAAGAAACTGCTATCGTATTGATCCAAATTAAAACTAATTAAATACTTGAGGTATTTAATGAATTTTGTATAATTACTTTCATTGAATTGAAACACGTTCCAGCAATTTAATGTTAATTTAAAGAATAATAGTTGGATGTCTGCATGACGTTTTTTTAAACCGTTAAACCAATTACTAAATTGCAGAAGAATTAATTATATAAGACGGAAAATACCAATAAAAACTAAAGATATGAGTGAATGCTTTTAATAATAGTAATATATAGAGCTAAATGCTCCATAACTGTTTATTTCTTCTTAGAGACAAATAATCACTCTTCATTTATTTCACTTAAACTCACTAAATAATCTTATTCCAATAAATAATGCGCTGTTACATTAAGGAAAAATAACTTTGCATGAAAATTAAAATGCGCGTTAAAGTTTTCCCTGTATTTTGGTCTATTAGTGAATAAATCATTGATCATATTTGAAGCTACCAGAAATGACGATCGAAACAAATAAATCATTAGGTATCACTAAATGTAAAAATCATTGACTATCTTTGGAGGTTACAAAAATGTCAATTTGAAAAAAAGAGCAATAGCTCCTAACGCAATAATCTTTATTTTATTTTATAATCTAATTATACCGTGTGCATAACAGTGCGCAGTATAATTAGATTATCTTATAAATAATAAGATAGCTTTTCTTAAGTTAGTAATACATTTTCTAAGTGCTCCACCTAATTTTGGCACAACATACCCCCTTTAAACAAGAAATCCTAATGTCTTAAACAAGAAATCCGAAATCCGAAACAAATAAATCATTAGGTATCACTAAATGTAAAAATCATTGACCATCTTTGGAGGTTACAAAAATGTCAATTTGAAAAAAAGAGCAATAGCTCCTAACGCCATAATCTTTATTTTATTTTATAATCTAATTATACCGTGTGATTAGATTATCTTATAAATAATAAGATAGCTTTTCTTAAGTTAGTAATACATTTTCTAAGTGCTTCACCTAATTTGGCACAACATACCCCCTTTAAACAAGAAATCCGAATGTCTCAAATGGTTAAAAATGAAGCAAATACGCCCATTGTGCTCTGAGTTTGTCATTTCCAGTATAAAATAAAATACAGGACCAATAAATGATAATATACAATATAATTAGATTATTTTAAAAGCACTAAAATAAGATTATCGCACTTTATCTAATGTGTTTCATCTGACACACTTAATATAATTGTAATAAATACAATAACCTGATTGCAATAATACAATTAAACTGATATTGACTTAATGCATTGCAATAATTGATTGTAATTATTGATTGAATGATTATTGATGAATTGATTATTCAATTAATCTGAAAGATTGAAATGATTAAAATCGAAAAACCAAATTACTAGGTTTTGATCATTTAGTGCATAAATAATTGATTATGTTTTGAGGTTACAAAAATGGAAATTTGAGAAAAAGAACAATAGCTTTTCGCAAGAAACTTTGTACAGTACATAACAATACACAGTATAATTAGATTATCTTATAAATAGTAAGAAAAGTTTATAATATATTTACTAAGTACTTCACCTAACTTTGGCACATCATACCCCTTTTAAACAAGTAATACGAATGTATCAAATAGTTAAAAATAAAGCAAACACAGCCATTTGAGTTCCGAGTTTGTCATTTTCAGTATACAATATAAATTAACGAACACATAAACTCGCAATACACCCAGCTCATTTCACAAGAAACTTTGTACAGTATATAACAGAACACAATATAATTATATTATCTTAAAAATGGGAAGACAAGTTTATAATACATTTTCTAAGTGCTTCACCTAATTTTTGCACAGCATTCTTTCTTTAACCCTCTGGCTGCGTAATTCTTTAAAATTACTATTTAGATGTGATGTTTGCAAATAAGTTCAAATATTTTTCAAAGAAAGTGAACTGATACTATATGTTACAAGATAATAATATAATATAATAAAAATCTGTTGTCGTAAAAAGAAACACTCTAAACAGCGAAAAACGCAGGATGCAACAGAAAATGGACTGATTGATAATCCGCGAAAATCGCGGGATACGCAGCTGGAGGGTAAAACCAGAAATCTGAATGTCTCAAATGGTTAAAAATGAAGCAAACATGCCAATTTGTGCTCTGAGTTTGTCATTTTCAGTATACAATATAAATTAACGAACATACCTACTCACAATAAACCCAGCTCATTTCACAAGAAACTCTGTACAGTATATAACAGCACACAATATCATTAGATTATCTTATAAATAGTAAGACAAGTTTATAATACATTTTCTAAGAGCTTCACCAAATTTTGGCACAGCATGCCTCCATTAAACAAGAAATCTGAATGTCTCAAATGGTTAAAAATGAAACAAACACACCCATTTGTGTTCCGAGTTTGTCATTTTCAGTATACAATATAAATTAACGAATACACCCATTCGCAATACACACAACACATTTCATTAGCCCATATACAATATACGAAAAGAAGGCAAAAATTAAATTAGGCGGTGTAATTTTTAGACGTCTTCCAGAAAGCAACCCCCTACCATTAATGTAATAGGTCGAGTAAAGATCTAATGAATTCTCTCACTTAAACGGAGCTTTAATTATGGTTTAACGCACACATCGTTCCAGAACTCTTTCCAAAACGCAGCAGCTTTATTCATAACAGTGTATGAAATAATAAGATTTCATGCTAGACAGAGCACGAAAGGCTCTTAATGAAGGCATTACGCCTCTGGAACAAGTACCGTGTATTTCTACTCGACTAAGAGCAAGATGAGAAATTTTAACATTGATTCGATTTACCCAGCTACCTTGGAAAGGAACCTTTGATAACAGGCTTCGACACCTTTTGTGCTATGTTTGGCAGTTTTTGAATAGAACTACCTTAAATATCGCGTTAACTATAAACGTCATGTTGTTTCATAATGTGAAGTACTGCTTTATGAAGCCAATTGCAAACTATTATTTTGGTGCTCAATTCTGCCATAAATAAATGCCTTTATTTCGAGGTTTGATATTTAAAAATATATTTCCTTTGCATTTCAGTATTGATATGGATCAGTAATTATATTTTTGCTTTAGGAGTTTCACATTTCTCTTAAATAGTAATTAGAGAATCAAATGAAAGGTCATATCAGGCACGATATTCCATAGTAATCATGGAAAGATTGCTTTAATACTTTTTGTATCGTAATCACATCGCTGTATACATTTCAGTAAAACCCATATTAAATATCTTATTTGAGTTAAAGTTATACCCCTGATATTGTATGAATGCATTGTACATTCTATGAATGTAATTGCATTCATAGAAGATCCTGTTTCAAAATGTGTCGATGCTTTAACCCTTTATTTACCAAATTATTTCACAATCAATTTTTCAATTTTTTTTCGAACCATTAGTTAAATTTTGATGCAGAATAAATTTAGGAAGAGGGTAATTTTAATTAATTAAAATAATTTAATTGTTTAAATTAATAATAAAAGATTTTCAATGTTAATTTAGTTGATATCTATTGTTTTCTATTGGAAATACGTTCTTCGTGTACTTTCAAATACTGATAGAAAGAAATATACAGCAAAGATATCAGCCGAATTGAAACGGTAATTTAAAGTATCGTCGGTTAATAAAGGGTTAGTGGGATTTTGGATTTCCATTTTGATTCACAGAAGACTAGTTTCAGAAACTTTGCATTTATTCAAAACTTCCCTATTTTTTCCAAATATCGAATTAACTGACAGCAATAAGAAAAATATCAAAGATGCATTTGTCAAATAACCTTGGAAGAAAGCCTTCTGATAATAGAATTCAACCCTCCTTCTATTCTTTTTTAAATTAAAGGCACTTTAAACAATTTTAAAAATATCATTATTTACAAAATCATTCTTTTTTTTATAATGAATATAAATGGCTATTCAAAAGTTCTGTTACGAGATCTTACTAATAATTTGGTATTCTTTTTCATACTAATTCCCATTATGTTACAACATTGTCATTCTTTTCTATCCTGAGAGTTAAATTATCAAAGGAAATAGATGGACAAAAATTTGTCACAGAAATATGTACAGAATCAAGCAGCAATGAAGACATAACAGAACATCAAAAGTCATTGGATGCTCATGACAAGGTGCTATATTAAAAGATGAAAAATGATTTTTTTATTAAGATTTATTGTCAATATAGCAGAATTGTGGTACCCTCACGAGTCACATAATTTTTATTTTCCACATGGTTTATTTATCTTTGTTTTATCTTCAACTGTTTTTATTTAATATTCCAAAAATATTTCCCTTGGAATATTTTGGTAAAATACAAATAGAAAATAACTGTATATTATAATTAATTATTTAATATTTTATTTTTATAAGAATTATTTCGCATCGTTTTTCACTTATAGCTTATCATTTTAAAGGACACATTTATAAATGACTGAACTTAAGTTTTGAACTGAACTTTTTTTAAGTTCCAGTGAAAGCGATTGTGGAACCTCAATGAAGTAATGTGTTTAGCTAGTCAGTTTTGAAATCATAAATAAATTTTTATTGTTTATTTAATCTATTATTAAATATATGTGCTGTAATTTTCTTTTCAATTATTCATTATTATTTGTAATGTTTGCTTTCATACTCATAGTTAATTATCACTGATTTAAAGTCTTTCGCTTTTCTTTGGAAATAAGGGTTTAGTTATTGCTAAAACTCTTGCAAAATATATTTGTAATGAAAGGATAAAATCATTTCATGCATCCAATACAACTATGTAATGTTTATTGAATTTGAAATCAAATCCCAGTCAAATACGATAATAAATTAAAAGAAATATTAAGGATCATTCACTAATCTTGATTTCTGTTTCGTATCAATGTATTTTACATAGAAAAACAGTAAGATTCTTTGCAGCATTTTTTGTTACTTTAACAAAAAGAATGAAAATTTACTTTTAATGCAAAGAAAACATTACTTATTCCTTTTAAAAGACTTTAAACTTATCACAGTAGAATAAAATAACTCATAATAATATGAATAAGAATATGATAACTATTTTAAGATTTTAAGATGTGTAATGATTAATTGCAAAGATGGATAATTATAGTAATTATTTTCAAATATACTTAAAAAATGTTTTGCCGTACATTTCAAGAATCAACCAAAGCGTCCGCAAAAATGGCATGGAAATACATTCTTTTTTGAAATTTTTTCTTCAATTTAGATTTAATACTTCATGATTTTAAAACTTTACACGCTTCTTTTTTATTAATAATGATAAAAAATGAAATATAATATTTTAAAAAGTAAATTATAAAACAATGGCACAAGTGACGTGCCCAAATCATTTACGTAAATATTGGAACCTGACCTTAATCTAAGCTGTTTCAACTAATTATTAACTGTTAACTAAACTACACCTTTGAATTTCGAACAACAAATCAGCTTTATAGGCATTGGTTATTCTGCTTTTTTTGAAAACTTCTAATTATCTTTCAGATTAAATAAAAATATTTGTTGCAGTTGTAAGATTAAATAAAGTTGCAGTTGTTTTTAAACGGAGATAATTAATACAACTGTCAAAATTTTCATTAATATTCTTGTCGATAAATAACTTTAATTAGATCACAAAATACTACTAGAACGAGGCTGGAATTTTTTTTTATTTAGTTTTTTTCGAAATAAAAGCTTAATTTCTTCTGCTATGCAATCTTTTTTAATCTATTTTCGTTCGCGCCTGAAAAATGTGTCATTTAAATTTCTTAACTTATTTCCCAACATTTTTAATTCACTAATAATTATTTTTTCTGTAAATTCTAGTGTATTATTTTATTATTTGTTTTTTAGTGAACTGCCTTTTCCACCAGACAATATTGAAAAAAAAAATTCTTTAGTAAATTTATCATAATGATCATGATTTAGGTCAACATCTCAAAAACATTAAAAAATTAATCAAGTGAAAATATTTACCATAAAAAATATCTTAACCATCACTAATTTTTATAGTTTTTGCGTCTTCAACAATTTATTTTTGGATTCTTATAAAAAAAGCTAATAAACAACGTTCTCATAAGAAAAAAATTCTACCAAATAAATCGTTCCTTTTACATAATATATATATATATATATATATATATATATATATATATATATATATATATATATATATATATATATATATATATGTATTTTATTTTCCAGGACACTATTTTCAGAAATATAATTACCTGTAATTAAAACTGATTAACATATTTAATTGTTTTCCTTTAACGAACAAGAACAATAAGTTTAAAGATATGCAATGTGATGTTTATTTCATTATTTTTATAAGATAATTTTGTTGTTTTATTAGAATTTAATTTAGGAAATAATTTTAAAACAAATATTGCTTGGACATAATATACTTTTCTTCACTAAATTTCAAAATATGCTAAAAACAAAATTTTCATTGTAGCATGTTTTTCACCCACTTGGAATTTTTTTGAAAATTTTTAAGGTATCCAAAAAAAGTATAAAATTTTGTATTTCAAGGGGGAAAAAGAGATTCTGTGGGGAAAACGATTTAAATTAAATAATTAGTCTGTTTTGGCATTTATATTTAAAGATTATAATTAAGAAATGTTAAGAATGCATTGGTGAATAATTAAGAATTAAAAGATTTTTGTAAGCATTTCATGTAATTTTTATTATTAAATATATACTCTTAAACAAAACTCAGACTAATAGTTGAAATAATAATTTCTTACTATTAAATATTTAACGTTAATCTTATTTTATTAAAAAAAAATATAACATTAAGCATCGCATGAAAAAATTTATTTGTCTATGATATTTACAACGATAGTTCTCATTTGGAAAATTTTATTCATTTTATATCTCACAATTTTAAAGCAAAAAACTATTTCTTTAGCGTTAATTCCAAAAATTTATATAGCCTTATATATATATATATATATATAATAAATTGTTTTCACATATAATAAAAAACAGCTGAGATAACCAAATTTAATTATCTTGATCATTATTCAATTATTTGATATTAAATAGCCTTTGCGTTAAGAAAAATAACATTAAAATGTTTTGAAGTGCAATCGATTTTGTATACCATTAATGTATAAGCTTTACAAATATGCAAAAAAATATCATTTTGCAAAAACTAAAATAACTGAGTTAAAATACACTTATATATATAAAAACACATTTTCATCAACAAGATCTAATGCTCAAAAATGGAATGGATTTGGATATTAGGCTGTAGAAACTTTCCCATGTTATGGAATTATTTATTCCAATAATCATTATTTACGCTCATTTATGAAAAATCCATTTCAAAATCATGGCTATAATTTAGAAAATTATTCAAGGAGTGCTTAGATTACTGTTTTCTACATAATTTTCAACAATACACGAAAATGGAAAACAACCATAATGGAAAAATAACAAGAATTCCCTTTCGATATGTTGCTCTGTACTCTTTATATAGTTGAAAAGTATAGTTAGTTGAAAATACAGAAAAACAACCTGCATTCATACGTATAATTTATAAAGCTAATGATCCATAAATTTTAATGGAGTGTTTCTTTTGTGAATATATATAACATGTAAAAACAAATTTCGTTTCATGATTAAGTGCCTCTCGATTTAAAATTTATGTGCTTTGTGTTTTAAAGTAGTTATTTTTTTTATTCCTATAATGGCCCTAAGAACGACCCTATTCTTCATCTGTTAGTAATGCCAATTGTTCTACTTTAGCATCAGTGGAATCATTTAATGGAAGGTAAATTTATTTAATGGAAGTTAAATAGGTGCTCTTACTGGGTTCAAAAAAAAATCAAGTACCATTCTTTCATTTTTTAAGTTATAATCAAACGTAAAATTTTTTCGAAAAAACGAATGAGAGTACTCTCCCGGAATCTTTCTCGCATACTCCCTAATAAAAGCGTTACATCACCAAATAACAATTGTGGACCTTTGGGAAAATAGTGGATGCCATAAGTACTCAGATTTTAATTTTCAGTCTTGAATGCAAGAAAGTTGTGCTTTTTAATAGAGGGAAGAATACTGCGTGTGCTTTTTGGGTGGTTTTTTCCAACCAGCTGAAATTCAATTTTGACGTAAGACTACAAATTTAATTAAAAGATGGCAAATAGAGTTTCAGTTATCGGTATCGTTGTTCCGTGTGAGTATATTAAATAAATATACACTAATGTATGTGAATTTATCTCAATGCATATTAATTGCAAGACATGGCGGATAATAGTTACGAAATATCGAATTTTAATGTGAATCCTGGGTGCGATCTTTGGCGATTTGTTTTCGCTGATTAATCAGTGTCATGCAGTTAATACAGAAAATCAAATATGTATTTTCAACGACTTATTTGGTACCGATTGAAGCCAAAATTCAACACCGGTTACAATTTAAATTTTAACATAACACGCCAAATTTCATTTATTTAAGTCATCGTGTTTTTGAGTTATTGTATTTAAATGTACCTAATATATAGACCTACATACCATCAGCTCATTGGCAAATTTAGTTTCAGATTTCATATGAAATTTTCGCTTTAGATGCTAAAACTGTGTAAAAAGGCTTTAGCAAGCTTTTAAAATCTTTTAGTTCTTGTACCCTCTTGCACTCCGACATACAAACCTCCTGTGAATGAATTTCATTAAAAATTTTACAGAAATATTGAAATTTGGTGGAAATTTATATCAATTTTCAATTTTCTAGTTCTAAACATTTTTAAATAATTGTATTTACAGCCAGACATTATTCCAAAAATATAATTTTATTACTTCAGAATAAAATTGGATATTCCTCAGAATCTGGAGTTCGAATGTTCTGACGATCACAATAATTCCTCTTCCTATATCATTTACAAAGGAGTAAAAATTTCATTCTCTTCTTTAAGAATTTATATCGAATTTCAACCATCAAGTTCTAAAAATTTCTGAATAATTGTATTCCTAAACAAACATTATTTCAAACATGCATTTTGAGGACGTTAAGATAAATTTCAAGACTGATCAGAATCTGGAGGTCGAATGTTTTAGGGAATGTAATACGTACAGTTCGCATACTTCGTTTACGAAAAAATAAAAATTTGATTCGCCTCATTAAGAAATTTATTTTTTAGAAAATAAATGAGCGCATATAAATGATTTCAATTTCAGGCCAAATTGCAGGACTTTTGCCAGCAATTTTAACTTTTTTTTCCTGTTTTCGCGATTCATAAGCAGATGGAATAGATTTATGCCAATGATTGAAGTTTCCGGCATGCCATATAATAAAACGGCTATGTGGAAAATGAAAAGCTAGTCTCCGGAACACGAAATATGCCGATTAGCGGTGAAAAACTGCATGGAGGAAATTTGAGAAACCTGAAGGCCTGACAGATGGTATCGACAACTGTTACAGGGGATAGACGACTTCTAGTGGGGAATGGTAAACTCACTCATGGTAAACTTTCTGACTTATGCACTGAATTAACGAATTCTGTAACTAACTCGAAGTATATTTATTCTAAAACACAGTATTTCTTAGACTCGGTTTAAAGGCCTTGGTTTTCTTTAATTTACAATAAACTTCACACATAATAGAAATGAAAAGTTGGATAAATTCGTTAGTCAAGGTGTTAGGATGATATTCCGATAGTCAATGAAGTTATAACAACTTACTTTCTTATCCTTTTCCTTTCAAATCATACAGATAAAATGCATGTGTCAACAAAACATTTTCTCTGTGTTTATGGTTCGAAATAGTACTGTTTCTTCAAACAACTGAAATTCCTTCCTTATCTTTGGGCTAAATCCTCTCTTCGCCAACCATTCTTTGAATAGTTGTCACCTCCTGCCTTATTGCAACACTCATTGAGGACTAGTTTATTTAAAAATGAAAAATGAAAGTAGCATTGGTAGTCTAAATATCCCTGTAGTAGTAAAATAGTAGTAGCATTGGTATTCTAAATATGAAAGTAGCATTGGTCTCATAAACCCATCTATGGTCAAAAAATATCAGAAGTCCTTTACAATAACCTGTAAGAGGTGAGATTCTTGACAGAATATTCGTTTCATAATATAAGTTTAAAATTTCATTTACGCATAATGTGAAGATAACTGGAACTTATAATAAAGTTGGATTAAATTTGGGTTTTTAACGTCTTATTATATCTAAGAAAATTAAATAATTCTTCGAAGAGTTCTGATTTCACTCAATTATCCCTGTGTTTGAAAACTTTCACCAAGGCGCAAAGAATGCGGAATGTGTAAAGAATACTTGAAGTTTTTCTAACACATTTAAAATATCAATGAAAATTCAAAATATGCGAAGTCCACTGGCGTAACAGAGTGTCTTACTAAACACTTTCACGAGGAAAATAGACTTTAGGAGACCTAATACGATGAGATATTTATTTATTTATTTAGAAAAAAAAATCATTCCCAATTTGTATTCGCAATGATCACCTAAGAAGTAATTAGAATTTCCAAGGATTTCAGCTTTTGCAACAACTCCCTTGCATTTGTGAATGGTGAATGGTACTGAATGCTCTAATATCTGATTTTGATGAGAAATATACAGTAAAATTTTTTTTATATTTATAAGCTTTTTCTCCCAGTGGAACCAACGTGGTGGCCAAGATGCAGGTTATTGATTTTAACACCAATACCAAACTAGGTATTATTTGGAATCTCTTTAATGAATGTCCGCATTTACATATATAAGCAGTTTAAAAAATAAATCGAAACTCTTTTGAACAGTTAAATTTCAGTAAATAGTGAAAGAAAATACTTGTATTCTGGCACCCTATAGAACAGAGTTTGAATAAATAATCAATTTGTTACAGATATCCTTTAAAGAATATAAATGTGCATCATGAATCATTTAAAAAAACTATTAGAATATTAATTATTTGAAAACTAAATAAAACTTTTATATTTATGATGATATTCCTGTAAACATTATTGCAAATAATTCAATTTTTAAACTATTTTAAAATTTTAAAAAATTTCGTATCAGGATAACATTTAAACAATAATAATAATAACAACAATTTAAATAACAATAATTTAAACTCAATATTTATAATAATTTAAATTCCATGCGAACGTTTCCTAAATTTTTACTATATATTTTTTTTTTTAATTTTTACCTAATTTTCAAAAATAGGTTTCATTATCGCATTGAAATTGAAACCGATTTCATTGTTTTATCCAGTTTAGAATTTGCATTAACCATAAACGAGTGATATTCTTTCATTGTTGAAATCTAAAGAATAAATATTTTTTCTTATCATTTGTGCACCTTAAGAATGAATCTGCAATGAAAAAGCGGAGAGTGAAATTACATTACCGTTGAAGACAACGTGCAAATTGCAATAAAGTGTCCAGATACTCAAGTTTTTAAGGGCATCATGTCATTATGGAATTTTTCTCTTAGGTGGATTTGTATTGGAGAAAAAAATAGAGCAGTCGTAAAACAATAAAAATTCAGCGGCTTTATTGTTTGTCATGATTTGTTGCTTAAAAATACTTTTCTGTGATATTCAGGAATATCAAATTATGCATAAAAGATTTAACTGAAATTAAATGCAACCAATATTTTAGCCTGCTAGTCACAAAATACAGATAGTACTGTAATAAGCCTTGGTAAATTTATTAAAAGGCATTCAGAAATGCAATAAATTACATTTGATATAAATAATTTTAAAATCGTGAAGTAGAATATTTTTTGTTTAGTACAAGAAGTAACTAATAATTTTGTTCGTTTAAAATTCATTAATGCAATGCTATACGTCGATTAAATAATTTTGGCACAGAATATGACAAATGGAAAGGAATTAAATAACATAAGCTCCGAATGAGACATTTATACTCTAGGATTTTCCAGGATACAGTAATTTGACTAATTATTCAAATCAGATACTCAGTAGAGACTCTGATTAATTCCGTCATATTTATAGGCTTTCATTCAAATTTCCTCATTAATGAATGCTACAGAAATCTCATAATACAGCCTTAGTAATCTGTCTCTTTTAAACTGCATGAAGAGACATACAGATTTGTTATTTACGGAAATTATAAATGTTTAATCTAAACATCAATTATTTATTCTTTGCTTTTTGGAATACGAAGAGAAGATATTCATGTCGCCAAAAATATAATATCGAGAAGAAGATAATATCTTAAGAATATCGAGTTACATTTGTAACACTAGAAAATTTATTAAAATATTCTAGCATTACAAATATTTAATCTAAACATCAATTACTTATTGTTTGCTTTTTGGTATATAAAGAGGCGATTTTCTAGTTGACAAAATATTATTCATTGAGATTTTCATGAATCTTCATGAGTTACAAGTGTTTAATCTAAAGAGTAATAATTTATTCTTTGCTTTTTGGCATATTAAGAGGATATATTCTTGCCATCAAAATATTATTCTTCATGTAACACCAGAGTTACATGGGTAACACTAGAAGAGTTAACATAATCTTCTAGTGTTAAAAATATTTAATCGTTTTTTGGTAGCATAAGAGGAGATATTCTTATCGTTAAAATATTATTCCTTGAGATTTTTATAAATCTTCATGAGCTACAAGTGTTTAATCTAAAGAGTGATAATTTATTCTTTGCTTTTTGGCATGCAAAGAGAAGATGTTCTTTTCCTCAAAATATTATTCTTCCGCTAAAACTAAATTTAAAAATGTTTAATCTAAACATCAATTATTTTTTCTTTGCTTTTTAGTAGAATAAAAGGAGATACTCTAGTTGTTAAAATAATATTTTTCAAGTTTTTGATAAATTTTCAAATTTTAGACTACCTTGAAAAGGAAAAATCCGAAGATTCCCTTCATGAGTCCGGAATGTCAATTTATTTCATTTTGTCTATGAATAACGTTAACTAAAAATGTAGAGCCTAGATGGATGGTAATTGCGATATCGTTCTGGTAGAAAAATTATACATTTTTTCACATTTTGAACAAGGGCCATTGTTTGGGCAGTCTGTTTTTCAATATTTGCGTTTGAGAATATGATTATTCTTAAATATATAGAGCAAAATAGACTAAATTTAGGTTTGGTTTTATACCTAATAATGTAGAAATGTATCAAATTTTCATCCTCCAAAAGATTGAATTCCTCTGTATTTGTCAATTCACATGTTCGTTTGTGCGTTATGCAACAAAGCTACAGGACAGAAATTTTTGTGCAGGTATATGAAAATGTGTAGGGAAGAACGGTATCACTGATTTTTAAAGTATGTCCTTCAGTTGGAATTTGAAATAATAACAAATATTTTTTCTTTAATATTTAAATAACAATCATAGTAATGTTTATGAGCCAATTTCACTAAGTTTTTCATATACTTAATTTATTATCAATGTAAAATTGATTAAAATTGGTGTATACTACTTTGAACATAGATGTGAAATTATAATAATAATAATGAGTATAAATAAAATATGAAATGCAGAAAACAAACCATTATACAATTATAAAAGATAATGAACGGTATTTTATAAACCAAAATTTAATTTGAATATTCGTCCATAAATGTAATCAATTAATATGACATTTGATTCTTAAATATATATGCAAAATTATTATTTTCATTTCCATTAAGATATTTTATATGAAAATTCTTGATACTAAAGCTGAATTAAAGAAAAAAAAAACAGTTCTTTCTGAACTTCATCCAAAATATATAACCGCGATTGGAAATTCATTAGCAATTCTATACCAATAAAATAATAATCGAAAATGTAATCTTCCCAGATTTTATATTCTCTTTATTTCAAAACATTCACGACTTTTTCAATTCCATCTTTATAAATTATTTTTAAGAACAATTTTAATAAGTAGAAACAACCATTAAATTTAACTATTCGATATTAAAAGAAACATTTATTAAATTATCTACAAATTTATTACAAGAATGTGTTATAAAGGACTTCTAAACTTCTAATATTAAAATAAAATTCATTATAAATATCAGAGAAAATTTTATAACGTGATAAATAATAAGACAAAAAAGTTAAATACTGTTTTAAAAAGTTAATATTATTAACGCCCAAGCTAGTTTCTTCAAAATTTATTTCAATTAAGAATATTTTATATTAGACTTCTATAGATTAAAGCTTAATTAAAGAAAAAAAATTAGTTCTTTCAGAACTTCCTCCAGAATAAATATCCGCTACTTGAAATTCACTAGCAATTCCATATCATTAAAATATTAGAATATATAATATTACCAGATTTTATATTCTCTTTATAAGAAAATATTCACGATTTATTTTATCAATATTATTTTCATAAACTGTTTTTAAACATTATTATAGTAAGAAGAAATGGTCATTAAATCAAACCATTTGATATTAAAAGGAAAATTTATTAAATTATCGACAATTCAAATTTATTATAAGAATATGTTACAAAGGAAAACTTCTAATATTAAAATAAAGTGCATTATAAATCAGAAAAAAAATTAAAATATAGTAAATAAAAAAAGACAAAAAAAAGTGAAATACAGCTTTTTTGAGTATGAGAACACCTTCTCAATAAACTCTTTTATCTAAAATATATTATACGTAAAATGTAAATAAAATTTCAATTTAATATCAGATTATCACATAAATATTTTAAAATTAAATGTAAATTTTACGAAAATCTTTTTCTATGCATAACGTATTAGCATCATTACTTTTTTTTATCTTTAGATCTGAATCATAATGTTTTAGAATATGATATTTTTACCCTTTCCCATAGTTAACAGCTTAACAATCCCTTAGAGATATTAAATTTCTCATTGAAAATGTTATACCATTATTAACAAACAGTATAATCTTACGAGTACATTATTTAAATGGAAGCGGTTTCCCAATTTTAGAATATGATAATTTCCCTGTTTTAGAATATGATACCTTTACTCTTTCCCATAGCTAACAGCTTAGTTATCCCTTAGAGTTATTAAATTTCTCATTGAAAATTTTTATACCATTATTAACAAACAATATAATCTTACGAGTAATTTAAATGGAAGCGGTTTCCCAATCTGAAATATAAAATGTGATGTTATCTTATCGCAAGCCAAACAAACAAAAACGTATAAATTCAAATGCAAATTTTAAAGAAAAAAATTCATAACGCATTCATAGAAATAACTGGAATGATAAGGAATATGAGCATTTTTTGAGCAATGCATAGATTTTAGGAGACAGACGAGACATGGAACAGTTACGATTTGCTGATAAAGTCACAAGCGCTCTGATAACGCTGATGGTTCGATTTCTTTAAAACACCCCCAACGAGCGTTCTTCCCACAGCGTTTCATATTGTATTCCGCAATTGTGCAACCCATTTTTCAAGATCTTTATCTCTATTGAATGTTGTTGGGGTGACTTTGGGGAATGATTTCCACCCTTCCCCAGATTTATGTTGAAAGAGAAAACAGCGATTGCATATGGGAATTTAGTAGCTCAACGGAATGCTGACATTGGAAACTTGGGCACGCAGTTTCCCAATTTTTGAATCGAAGTTTCTCTCTTGCGGTTCAAGTATTCGTCTTGTGGCAAGATATAAGCAAGCGGTAAAATATTCAGAGATCGTTTCAATTTTTTACTTTCTCATTCACGAAATATGAGTACACGATTTGTATAACCTCCTTGTTTCAGACTTCCTTGAGTCTAAAAAATATATTTTTGGCATTACGTCTGTCTGTCCGTTGCTGAATAGAATAACTAATTAACATTGACTTAGATGAAAGGAATTTGATATTTGGATTTAAGACCAAATTTTAAAATTTCTATCAAAATTTCAACAGAATTTATTCTTGGGAAGTCTGTTGGTATGTCTGTTAGATCGAAATTGAACTCGATAACTACAAAACGCAAAAAACTATACAGATAAAATTTGGTACATAGATTTAACATCTAATATAGATATATTTATAAAATTTTGAACGAACTCTGCCAAACAATTGGTCGTTTGATAATATGTACTTTCCCATCCATGTAAACGCAATAATTCATAACGTAATGGATTAAATTAAAGAAATTCTTTTTTTTTTTATTTTGTGGCTATAACTGTAATTTTTTGTCACATTTTGATATTATTCAGTTGTTAAAAAGACTTCCAAAATATTCTATCGTCTAGATTCAGTAAAACCATCTAATCATCCTTCATATCAACAAACATCTAAGGTGAGAATTGCTCCAACAAATGGATAATTGTTAAAATATTTTTTTGGAAAATTAAATTCATTTCCAGCATGTCTAAATTTTTTTCGTTGTAATTACTAGATATATTTTATATCATACATTAGAAGAGTTCATACACAATTACCCATGACAAGATGAATATCAGTGAAATTAAAATAAAAATAACATAAAGAAGCTTGAATACAAAGCAACAAAAGCAAAATATTTTAATGATTTTGAACGTTTTTTTTCTTTACATGAAGAAGATATCGCTTTTGAACAACAGATGACAAAATTCAAAAGACATAACTGAAGTTAAAGATATAAAGCGGTCGAGAGATACATTGAAACTAGAAAGAGTGTTGCAAAATTTGCATTATAGTTTAAATTATATAAAAAATAACTTTTCTGATTCTTGGCTTTCCGATTTGGCGTCATGCCAAATCAATGAACAAATAAAACTCTCCTTTTCCATATCGACATTCGTCAGAGATCATTAAAGAAAGATTGGAATGATCAATTCTCTCACCAGGAAAACAATCAATTAGAAATCAATGAATTAATTAAATTAGAGATATATGTTAGAATATTAACCTTAAAAATACAAAAAAAATATTAAGAAATAAAAAAAATAATCTTGATAAAAGTTAAAATGTCGGATTCAGAGGTTATAGCTGTAAATCTTAAATATTTTAGAAAAGTTGTCCATTTTTTCAAAATTTCTCAGAACTTAGTAAATTATATCAAATTTCTTTAAAATGACAAATGACTTGTTCTAAGCGATGATATTTTATTTATATATTTTTTTTTTCATTTAATAGAGACTATACTAAGGTCAAAGACACACGAAAGTAATTACGAAATGACAATAGAGAGCACGATCTTTAGTGATTCTTTTGGCGATTAATCGGTGGAATGCTACTAAAATACATAATCACGAAAAAACAAAATATCGAATTTTAACGAATTTTTACCGACAGACTCAAATTAATATTTACCATAGAACTAATTACAAATAAAATCATAAGATCATATAACAAATCTCATATATTTAGTCACTATGTTTTCGATTCATTGCGTTTACATACTTGCGAAAGTACAGATCCACAAACGATCAACCCTTTGAAGAATGTGGCTCAAAATTTGGAGATCTACACTTCAGATGCTTAAACAGAAAACCGCATTTCAACTATCTAATTTATTACACTTTTGAATAATTTATTACATTTTAGAATGCTTGTAAAAATACAGAAAGATAAATATTCGATTCCGTGGTGGATTTGATTCCGAATTAGGAATGTATCTACATTTTAGTTTGTAATCAGTGAACCAAATTTTATCCCCATCTCTCTTCGTTTTGTAGTTCTTGTGCTAAACCAGCCAGATTTCGTTCAAATCGATTTTGCACACAATTTAGCCAAATACCAAATTTTTTCCATCTAGCTCAAAATATTTTTGAGTTATTAGGTTCAAACGTAAGGACGGATATATCAACATAATTATAAAAATATGTTTTTCTCACTCGAGGAAGTCTGAAATGTGGCAATTCATCAAAATTTCGAGTTGGAATTTTCCGACAATTAAATTACTAGTATACTAGTATTAAAATATTAGTATACTAGTATGCTTTATATACTAGAAAGTAAAAAAAAATATATATTGTTTTCAGGAAAATCATGGCGCACTAAATCACATTTTCTAGGATATTAATATTTCCAAATCTATATAATTGGACTGAATTATTGAACAATAATTGTTAATTAATGATTATTGATTAATGGTAAAATAAGAATAGTACTTGCTTTTAATGAACCAATGATGCATTGAAATATATTTTCCAGAGGTGCAGATTATTGAAATGAATATTACTATAAATTGAAATACTGAATTTCTTGCATGTGTAATATTAGACGATACATTCATATAATATTTTTAAAGCAAATACTTGAAATGAAATTTTCAAAACATTTGTATTGTTCATAATTTCAAGCAACATACAGATTTTTCTGAGTTTAATATTTTTTGTTTTGTTTTGTTTGAGAGAGATGTTAATAATAATACAAAATAGCACATATGATATATTAATATTCTAATAAGTATCTTAAATGATTTATATTTCTTTGACAAATGATCACATTTCACTGAAACACAGCAACAGATTTAAGTATATCCCAGCCCTATGTAGTGTAAAAGATTGAGCCACTTTTTTTAATAAATTGGCTGATTTGATTTAACATTTAAGCAAATTTCATATTTTAGATTAATATTGTTTTAATTTTTAACTTTGTGAAAAAGCATTTGCTATATTTATCTAATATGACTCCAAACTGTCCGGCTTCTACGTTCTCATACAATAATATTGAAATTGATGTTCGATGTTAATAATATTTCAATAAATAAACGAAAGTAATAAAATATATAAGAATCTAACATACTTGTTAACCCTTTAAAGGGGCATTTCTTTCTAGTCATATTATGTTAAAATATTTTCAGGCTTGAAATTAGTATAAGAAATGGGATTCATTTAGCTTATTACATAAATTTAATTTGATTAATTAATTAATTTGGTTAATTAATAATTAAGTAACAAATCAAGACACATCATTTTGTCTGAGATAAAGAATTGAAGCATCTAAGTTTCTGACTTACTAAAAAAATTTTGTCAGAATTTATGCCAGCCTATATAATTTCATACAAAGATTGATAAATTTGGTGGGAAGCATACTTCCCACGGCCCTAGAAAGGGTTAAACTTGTTAAAGTGACAGTATTATCCTAATATTTTACGATTAATGAAATTTGCAACTTTTAACAACTTTTTTATTTAACACTACCTAGAAATTTATATATATATATATATATATATATATATATATATAAACTAGATTTCTATCGATATATATCTCCTCAAAGGATGTTTGATAATTATGAAAGCCTCTAACATGATGTGACCAAATGAGACTGCTTGGTTGAAATTTAATGCATAGACAAACATTTATTTTTAGTTTAATTTGACATACACTCGATTTTCACGATTTTCCTACATACTTTATGCCTTGTAGATATCTGAACATGGCCCAGTTGAATGAAACCGTTATATATAAACTCGTTGATAAAACGTCAGTGAAGTGGGATAATTTGCAGGAATTTCGTACGTTTTCATATATAATCATTCGCCGTTAATATAGAAATATGCGAATTCCGAATGGTGTAAAGGGATTTGATGCCTTATATTCTTACTAGAACCTTTTATCGGATAACTGATAAATATAAAATGTTATGATGTGTTAAAATTTTAGCTTTTCTTAAATTTGAAAATATTTTTCATTTAACGAATTTGAGTTCTTATTCTCAATATTTTTCCTTTTTGTAAAACGAATGTTGATTATTTATTATGCTTATGAAACATTTATTGATTTTAACTATTACTATGATCTTTCAAATTTCCTTAAATTTAACTTCTATGATTTTGAGATTTCAGAAGCGATCCAATCTCAAAATATTCGGATAGAGATTTTTAAAGTATTTTGTTAAAAAAGGGTTATTGAACTGTAGAAATTTTCATCTAAGAGTGATATACACGAACAGGTAACAAAGTCAAGAAATGGGAATACCTGAAACTCTGAAATGTTTTTATAGAAACCGAAATTAGAAAAGCCTCCGTTAAAAAGAGATTTTACCTTCGTTAACTATAAAAATTTAATTGTAGCATGTTAATGCTCATAGGATGACGTATTATGAAGAAGTTGCAATGTTATTTCATTCAAAGCGCAATGCATTGTTACAGATTGTTAGGCCTAGAGTAATCAGTATGAAATTTATTATTTATTATTAAATAAGTGTCGTCAAAAAGGCTTTTTTATCAAAATTGTAATTCTACTTTTAATGAATAATTAGTCAATTTTTGTTTTGTTTTTTCCTCATTAGTTTCAATGCATTTTTACTCACAAAAGCCATTTTTCATCACTTTAAAATCCAGAAAAATGATTCTTCAATAATACTAATTCTGCATACAGTAATTTGCATATAATTTTTACTTTATTTTTGGATTTTTAAGAATTCTAAATATATTTTACAGAATACGTTTCATGATTTTAGTAACTTTTTTTCTATACAAGCAAACTGCGACAATAATAAAAACCATTTTTATATTTGTATATATAAAATAATGTATACAAATATAAAAAATGCTTAATTTTTTTTTTAATGAACAAGTACATGAGTGGACAGATGAAAAGAAAAAATATGTTTAATTTTTCTATAGATACTAAAGATAAAGAAGAGGGTTTGTTTGTGTGTTGGCACTCTATAGACCAATTGTTTGGCCTGCAGCAATCAAATTTGGCTTATCTTGGTATGTCTTGGAGATCAGAAATGTGCACCTCGAAGAGATTTTTTAAAAAATTTTAATTAGTTAAAATTTAAGTTGAACATTGGCATTTTCCTACGATAATTTCTAAAAATATTATCGCAATAAAATAAATTTTTCAATATTTTGAAATTTAAAAAATTGCTCTTTTTAAGGTTTTGATTTAATAGTTGTGATATTTTTTGCTGGATTTTGTCAATATTTAAAAATATTTTTTACCTGATTTCCAACAATGGATTACGTAGCAGTTCTAAAATTCAAATCATTTTTTTTCGTTTTATCAACTACCTGAATCCTTGTTCTTTTGCATTGTTGAAAATTAAAGAACAAGGCGAATTTTTAATATTTGTATAATTTAAGAAACATAATAAAAAGTGAAGTTAGAATATACGAAATTTAGGAGCTAAATGAACCGGATATTTACGTTCTTAATAGCAACCTGATGTCATGGGATCGATCTCCATTAAAAAGGCTTATATACGAAATAAACAGAGGATATATCAATGAGAATTAAAGTTACAAGTTTAGATGTTTGAACATTTAGCGGAATCATGGAATGAAGATTTAAATAAAATTAAAATATATATATATATATTTTCAGCGAATCAGGTGGCCACCAAAGGTGAATAGTTCTAAATAAAAGGAAAGATCCACTTTATTGCCAATAAACTCAGTGAGTTATGAAAATTTGAATATTACTATTTTATAAAAACGTGTGATTTTAGAACTCACTGTTATCTTTTACGATGAAGGAAAAACATTGTAGGCCAAATAGCACCAATTTTCTCAAAGCCTGACCGGCTTTGGAAAATGAAAATATTGATTTTTCTAATACAGTAATATTCAAAATTTCTTACTTCGGCATTTTTTTAAATTTAAAAGTGTTAGTGTCAAGAACGTTTCAAATAACATGATTCCTTAATACTAAAGGATTGTATAAAATTTAGGTGTCATAATTTTTTGAAAAATATATTTATTGAGTAGTATAAAATATTTATGCTATTTAAATCCTTTTGAAAGTAAAACAAAACAAAAAAAAGTACTGGATTTTAGGACGAATCGGAGAAATTTCAATTGTATAATTCTTTGAGATATTGCACAAATTAGGAAAATTATTCGATAATACGCATAAGATTTCAATAGAGAACGATTTTTTTGTCTTATTTTTTAATTAAAAAAATATTTGGTTTCAGCAAAAATGTTTTTGTAAGATTCGAAGCTTCATCACTTCCACTTTAATTTAAATTTCAAATTTCATTGGAGCTTACAGAATATTAGAGAAATGAATAGTACAATGAACATAATAGCTTGTATGATATGGATATTTGACAGACAAAATTTAAAGTTTAAAATTGTTTTACGGAAGAAATATCCCAGGTAGCCATTCCAGCAATCACTCCTTCCAGTGAACCAGATGGTCGCCAAAGACGTCTAGTATTAAATGATTTTTGTCGTACCATTAAATTCAATCTGTTACGACTTGTTTCTCGTCAAATATCTGTTATATTAGCTTATTAAGCATTATTCTATTCAATTAAATAAATCGAAACTCTTCTATTTACCTTAATTGCGGACATATATAAAAACCATCTTTTTTAATGCATTTCTCAATTCACACGAAGCAATTGCTAAATATTATTTCTGTAAAAATGTTTTCAACAGTTTTTTTTATTTCTAAATTTAACTGAAAAATTGCTCCTACCTTTTTGATCATTTTATCTTCTTAAAATGAATAAGGAAAATAAAGCAAAAGCAAGGAACTGATTAATTCGTTTTTTTCTTAATCTGTTAGAAGAGTGCGATGAAAAAGTCAACGAGTTTAAATTAATTTCCGAAACATCCGCTCAGCCAATAAATAACATCTTTGCATAATTTTATTCTAAAAATTTATTATTCGATGGGGAAGAATGGAAGTGAACTAATGTAGTGTTGGCGCCAGAATAAAGATGACGTTAAATTTGTTTTGAAAAAATTATTCATAATATATCTCAAAAATGATTTTGAAAAAAAAATGAGATTAAAGATCGCGTTCGCATTTATTATTCTATTATCAACACACTTTATTAAGAAAATATGTTAAAATGAGACGTGGAAGAAATTCCCGCAGGCAAATTTATACAATTCCAGAACGTCCTAAAAATCTTGTTGCCACAGAAGAAATATCAAAATGAATTATATGAAATTTATTAAGTCAAAGGGTTTCGTGAAAATTCGAGATGAAATATTTTCAAACTGTTTTAGGATTGAATATATATTTAGTTATAATAATTTATAATTTTTAACATTCACTTATAAATGTGGTGATACATATAACAGCTATACTGGCTTCGATAATATTGAACTGAACGAATTTATTAACTTTAGCCATAACAAAAATTACTTTTTCACGCTCTTATATTAAAATTCAATTCTTGAATGAAAATTATATTCATGAGATGAATGTAATTTCAAATCATTTGCTGAAAAAAAATATTTTTGTTAATGAGTTTGGATTTTCTATGAAATAAATTTTTAATAAAAACGTTTTCAGCGAAATTTTCCACGGAAGAAGTAAAGAAAATATTAATATTTTTGTTAGAAACGAATACTTTTATATATATGACATTTAGAATTTATATAAATAGCCTTTAATTAGAAATAAAATCGGGGAAAATAATCCCGAAAAAAAGAACTAAAAATTCAATATTGTTATTTTTTTAAGATCGATGAAAAGTTTTTAATAGCTTTTCTGCTATATTATTAATAAATTAAATATTTATTCAATTTGAAGTCCTTTTTAGCTGAAATGATTTCATGCATAAAGTTCTGTTCTTAACGAAATGGTAATCTAGTGCCCTTTGAATTTATGTTTTCTCAGGGGCACTTTCTTTGAATTTTAATGTGATTTTTCAAGTGGCTATTAAAAAGAATATATGGATTTCTCAGAATTCCTCACATTTTCTTTGAAAGATAGCAAAAATACCAAAAATTCCGTTCTGTCATCTTGAAGCTCAAAGAATGCTCACTCTCGCGTATCATCGAAATAAAATCTGTCCAAAAAAGAAATGTAGGAAGATGAAATGTATATTTTCAATTTTATTTCTTTTATTTTCTTGAATTTCACAAAAACATGGATTCTTCTGCAAATATAATAATTAATTAATTGTTATTTAAAATTAATTAATAAGAATTTAACATAAATTTGAATTTGAAATTATATTCATCATAATTTTGCAAATCTGTAAAAAAAAAATGAAGAATTTTCATAATAAAGTTTAAAATTAACAAAACAAAAATATAATAGGATATAAAAATATATCAGGAACAAAAATATAATTTTAATCATCGGACCGAAATATTTTTCTTTCCGACTTTAGCTACAATTTCATTAGTTTCAAATACATAAATTAAAAAAGAACCGTATTACGAAAATATTTTACATTATAAATATTTAAAATCTATACTACATCATCATCAAAATTGTCTCATGTACGCAATTTAAATAAAAAATGAAAATAGTAATTCAAAAATCCAGTCCCAGAATTTCATTCCAAAAGCAATAATTTTAAAACTATTTTCTTAGAATAACACGTAAGTAATTTTCTAGAAAAACATGAAGCTTTATAAATTATCATATAATTTTTATCTTATTTGAAGTATAAAATACTACAGCTTAACCGCATAGAATTAAATGTGAAAATATCGAAATGTCATCAATAAATTCTCATTCAATAAATCAACCAGCGATAAATCGTTCTAAATTTATTTTCTATTTTTAGAAATAAATAATGAATAAAAATTAGAATTGGCTATAATGAACTAATATCCCCAACAAGGAAAATTTGAATTTTTGGAATATCTTCTTGTTGGCATACCAATTAAAAAAAGAAATGCAATTTTGGCAGCATTTAAAATTTATTGTGTTTATTTTTTTTTTAAATATGTCTACCAGTAATAATAGTTATTTTAAATATTTGTGTAAATGTCGGATTTCATAAGCAATATATCTCTTTAGTAAAAGTTGTAAAAAGTACCTCCCAATAAAAAAAAAAAAATTAAAAAAAAATTTTTAAAAATGCTGAGAAATTTTTGTGTGTGTGTGTGGAATTTTTTAGACATAAAAATTTTTTAGATATAAAAAGAAATTTAGAAATAGTCATTTATAAATATTAGGAACAAATTTAACTTTCTAATATTTTATTTAATTCTTATTTTCACATTTAATTCTATTTTATTTAACCGCATAGAATTAAATGTGAAAATATCGAAATGTCATCAATAAATTCTCATTCAATAAATCAACCAGCGATAAATCGTTCTAAATTTATTTTCTATTTTTAGAAATAAATAATGAATAAAAATTAGAGTTGGCTATAATGAACTAATATCCCCAACAAGGAAAATTTGAATTTTTGGAATATCTTCTTGTTGGCATACCAATTAAAAAAAGAAATGCAATTTTGGCAGCATTTAAAATTTATTGTGTTTATTTTTTTTTTAAATATGTCTACCAGTAATAATAGTTATTTTAAATATTTGTGTAAATGTCGGATTTCATAAGCAATATATCTCTTTAGTAAAAGTTGTAAAAAGTACCTCCCAATAAAAAAAAAATAAATTAAAAAAAAATTTAAAAAAATGCTGAGAAATTTTTGTGTGTGTGTGTGGAATTTTTTAGACATAAAAATTTTTTAGATATAAAAAGAAATTTAGAAATAGTCATTTATAAATATTAGGAACAAATTTAACTTTCTAATATTTTATTTAATTCTTACCTGTAGTCGTCGATGTAGACGAACAGAAAATAGGCTGCAGAAGTGCATAAAGAATAAAACCTAACGATCCTAACAGGAGCTGCATAATGTTTTTAATATAGAATATTTGGTTTCACTCTTTTTTCCAATGTGCACTTATCAATCAATGTGTAGTTCTGCCGAAGAGAAGAAACATTATGAAAAAAGTTGCTACATAATCATTTCATTTCAAACAAATCAACCGATTTTTTTTTCTAAAAGTTTGCGAACAAATCCTAATTTTACCGCCAAACTCAGAACTTCGCGAACTGAGTTAACGAAAACACTTCTAACTAACGATTCACACCATATCCACGAAGTTTTTCACATGGATTAACTGGAGCGAAGCACTTTTTGTGGAGGAAAATCCGTGGACTTGATTATCCGTTGAGAGTGAATCCTAGTCCGCTGGTTGGACCTCCTGCGATGCAAAACCTGAGAAAAAGAAATGCCAGTAGGTGAAAGTGGGCAAGACGGTGCTCCTTCTGGTCTTTGGGAAGCCGGTTGGGCCTTCTAACTGTTTCGATCTCGAGCCAGCTGAGGCAGTGACTGGGGCAGTGGCGCCCTCTCTACGATGCCCGGAGTTGATAGTTCTCCGTTCGGTGGGAGGGTCTGTGAACAGGGGGTCACAGTTGTTCTAACACCTGGTAGGTAAAATTTATTCTGAAGATAGAGGGATGAGCAGGCAGCGGGTTGTCTTCTTTTTCGATGTGGTTACGTTTGAAAAATTATTGCGGTTGTCTAGGATATGATGAAAGTGATTGATATTATTTAAGTACGCTAGAAAAATTTTATTCTTTTTTTTTTTCTTTGAAGAAATAATAAGATATTTTTTAGTATTTAAGAAATAATTTTTTCTGAATGATTATTTATGGTGTGTTCATGGATGATTGTAAAAGCAATAGAATTCAAACTGGAGAAATTATATATATATAAGGAACTGGAAAATATTAAGAATGTTTTCAAGAAGGTTTATTCAACCAGAAAATTTAAATGATTATTCAGCTAGTATGTGCCATGATGTACCATATATCGACTATATTATTTAATGGCAGCAAGGCTTTGTTTGGTAATAGAAAGATTTTCAAGATATTGCATCCGTACATGAATAGCGTTTTATCGCAAGAAAAATGAATTTAATTTTAGTTGAATGTACAGTAAACCTGAAGCAAAAACAGCAAATATAAAGATCAATGATTTTATGTATGTTCCAATATCAGAATATCATAAATGGATTGATAATATTATTAGCACAGAAGGTTTAACTAATTATGGGAAGCTTGTGTTTTTCTCTCTCTTTTAAAAATTAAGAAGATTAAGATTTTCCTTATCATAATTAATTTGTCAGCTTTCTCAAGACAAAGATGACAAAGCTTGAAGCTGTTGCTTTGATTATCATATTTCTTTTTATTAGTAGAAATTAAAATTTCTTTGAAGACTAACTTCAAATTTTTGAAGCAAATTCATTTTTGCTTTTTCCTACGTTTGAGTGAAAATTATTCTGAATTTGCAGAAATGGGTACTTGCGATTTTTTTTCTTTTCTTTTTGGTTTAGTTTGATTTTTTCCCCCCGGTGTTTAGAGATCGGTACTATTTAAATGCATCTAGAACATTTCGATGAAAATCTAGTGTTTAATTTTTTTGAACCGAAATATATATATTTTTGTTATTATTTTCGTGTTAGAACAATTATTTCAAAAGATATCAAAATATTCCATATGCATTTTGGTGTTGTTATAAAGAGATTTTGCTTAATTGATTTTAATTAACAATGATTTTCGCATTAAAAATCTTTATGTGTAAAAATAAGTGGACCTGAAACTGAATTTCTACATATGTAATGTATGTAATATGTATGTATTATTCTGTCTTTCGTTCTGTATACTTTGCTACTATAGCTTTTCATGTATACTTTGTATTTTTTTTAATGAATAACATGATAAAAATAAATTATTGGACTGGAATTTTTGCCATTTTTCTTTTTATAAGATTGAAATTGCATTTTACTTCAGTTACTATTACGAAATTGTAAATGAATAATAAAATTATTAAAACACATATGAAACCTTTTAATCGAACAATTGAAAATTAGTCATGCTTTTTTTCTAAAGAAATATTTATTACAATTTCTTAAGATATAAGTATAAATTATATATTAAATGCTTCACATTTATTTTGGAAAATGACGTTATTTCATGTTTATTTTATTTCTCATTTAAGTCACTTAACTAAAAAAATTTCTAGCCAATAATCATAAATACGGAATAAAAATATTTTAAAAAAAATATTATAAAAAGGGGTATTAAATTTTACAACCCGTCATCATTAAGATTAGTTCAAATGCGAATTTTTTTTGTAATGACAGAAAAAAATAAATTTAACAAATTACAACTATTATATAATCAATTACACAGTCTAAAATACAAATAAAAAATCTTTAAAATTGATTAAAAAAACTGACAAAAATTTAAAATTTGAAGCATTTTATCGACAGCTCCAATAAATGTATATTGCATAATTGAAATAAATTTAACTAGAAATGAGTCAGAAATTAAAAATAATCAACAATATCAAGAAAGTATTTGAAATAGAAAACTTCTAGCTTTTCATTCATTTCCAATCTAAAAACAAATGTTAGTGTTTTTTTTTAATCAGGGATATAATGATGAAAACATGAAGAAAACAACGAACACATCATAAAATAGCCACTCTTTAATAACAAAAATTTCTTCCTTCAGATTAAAAACTAGATTTCTTGAATCGTCTATGTAGAGCTAATCGAATTCTCAAACTCTTTAACATCTCAGATTTTTTATTTAGTTATTTATTTGGCTTTATTGTCGTTTACAATCTTATTTCATTAAAAGAGTGTAAATACGCAAGAAAAATATTAGAAATATTTTCGGAAACATACCGATCAAAATATTTTTCTGCTCTATTAATGAAAGTAAAACTTTAATATAGATTCTATATTCTGAAATCTTTTCATCTGCTCTGTCTATAAGTGAATCTAACTTCACCTCTGAGTTTGATTGAAACCCCTTTAGAAACATAAATTTTTAAAGAAAAGTTAAACGGCTGGTCCTTATAAGCGGCTGAAGATATACGACCAACACAAAAAGCAGCAAAGCTTTCAGCTCTTAAACATTTTTTTTTCCAGTCAGGATTTTATTTGGACCCAGAACTTTAGTGTCATCTGCCGTTGAAGATAAATACAGACCCATTCAGCCCAGCTGTTACCGCGACACATTTTGTCCTGGCACGAGCTTAAGAAACCACTAACACGGGGTAAAATGTCGTAGAAAGGCGTTATATTTCTTGAACAATTTCGCTCGAACCAATCTATCTGCATTCTGTTTTATGAACCTTAAATAAGCGAGAATCACGGTCCATTGGTGGTCCCTAATTAAGTGTCTATCTAAACAGCACTTTTTTGCTATATAAACTTCTAGATGTGCTTAATTGTTGGAAGATCTCGCATGTCTGTACTAATCGATAAGGTGTTTAAGTATATACGGCCTCGTGAAAGATGCTAATGGAAGCGTTGATATAAAATAACTTTTATGCAACAATAAAACATGAGAGGAGAGGTTTTTATTTCCATTTTTTTCCTCTTAGAAAAGCGGGTTAGCAGTGGTCCATAAATTTAGCACTGCGAGTTTATGAAGATGACACGTGATGCCTTTAAGACATGAGAGTTGATCGCATTGGATGCGTGGAACCAAGTACAGGGGGATTGAAATATATAATAAATGCTGCCTTTATAGTGTATATGTGATGATTGGGATTTACTTCATAAAGTTCTTAACTACGACAAAATAGCTTTCATATAAAGTTTTCCTAAAAAAAGAAGTTTAAACAAAGTTTTAATTTTTCTTAAACCCTTTCAGGAAATTATATTCCGTGTTTACGATCAGTTGGCTGTATTTTTTAACCTATAAAACATTCTCGAAACTTTTACTCTAATAGATTTTTTTAAAGATGTGTTTTATTTATTTACATTTTAAATTTATCATTTTTATTTCGCTTTCTTAATAGTTCTTTTGTTATTATTATCTTCTTTTATACCTTTTCCTGTATTACAGATCGCCCATCTGTCACTAATAAAGCCAATAAAATAATTGAAATGGACGATTGTTCTTACATATAAAGAAATAAACTGCTTATTTTATCATACTAATAATCTTACATAATAACAGTAAACTTGCTATTATGGCAGTCTATATGCACATTAATTTTATTAAATTTTCCATTAATGCTCTTAAGTGAATTTAGAGACAAGTCTTAAACTGAACGATTGTGTCTCACGAATTGCAATGTCTAAGGAATAGGTGACGCTATGTGTATTCACTCTCATTTGCTTACATTACATAGTATTTCTTGTACATTTATCATTTCTGTAAATACTTCATGCAATAAACATATGTGATTGAGACCCCAGGAGTTTTCTCTTAACAAGGAGTAACATGTCATATAGGCTAGCTGTAGGGAATGAGTCCGCTACAGATTGCTTAAATGAAAAGTTGCGTTATTAAAGGTGTTTATGACCAATTGCGTTTATATGTAAATTGTCTATATTTGACTGATAGACTGTCAATATTTTGATAAATTTGGTTCACAATTTGATACGGTTCTACACTTTAGATGTTAAAAAAGTGGACTTATTTCCATTTATCTATATTGCTAATTAGAATTTTCGGGCTTACATGCATTCGAATGTCCAGACAGATAAATGATCAAATTACTGACAGATTTGATTCCAATTCTGACAGATTTGATTCACTTTCCTAATCATCCATAACCATCCCTAATCCTAAAGTATCCCTAATTATATTTTATTCAACAAATCTGGTTAAAATCAACAAATCTGGTTTAAAGGCTGTTTACCAAATTTTATTCTTTAAATTATATCTTTTCAGCTTAAAACGCTTTTGAATTACTGAGTTCAAGGACAGACTTAGAAATAGACAGACATGTAATTCCAAAAATATGTTTTTTGGGCATAAAGAGATTTGAAACTTAAAGATTCGTCAAAATCTCGACTTTAAATTTCTTGAAGATTACAATAGTTTCTCTTTGTATATGAGAAAATGAGTATGGCTGCTATGCATGGTAGAATCTCTTTTACATATTGATAATTATTTTAATATTATAATATTTCTGTTTACGTATTGTACAATTATAACATGAAAATATTCTAGTTATATTACGTATGTTTCAAAATATAAAAATGAAACTATAAAAAAATTGTTAAGGAAGGTATCGATAGAAATAAAATGATTTATCAAGTTTATGTTGATCCTATCAAAACTCATTACAGACAGACAAATGAGAGCTCTTTTTCTGAATCTTTTTAAAATTTCTATCATCCTCACAAATTTATCAATTTGAAATATTAGATCACACAAATATATTATAATTTTTCTTTTACTTTTACAGAACTGGATACTTCGTATGAAGTTTCAGTAATATAGAAATTTTATAATCACGATCATGAATAAAGTCAAAGTCAATTGATGCATTTGCCAAATTATTAAAAAATCCTACATCTCTTTGAAAAAACAGTTCTTTTTTTTCAAATTTTTCAAAAAAAAAAGTCATAGCATTTAGACATTAATAGCACTTATAAAACGTTTACAGTTTTTCTGTACTATATTCAAGGATTTCGTTTTTTCAATGACTTTATTAATATTTATATTAATATTAGCATATTTATATTAATATTAATAATATCGCAAATGCCTCCCATTAAAAATTTTCAAATATCTTTCTTATTGAGAAGTATATTTCTTCTTTGAGAGTTCTGTAGCTAAATTTGAACATAAAACAAAAATCCTCAGATTTTTTAAGGACTACGTTGACAAATCTAATCATTGTTTCGTAAATGTACTGAAATACTTGTTTTTCATTTTTTTACTATTAATTTCTCACTAATATTGTTTCTTGTTTTTATTTTCTAATTTTTATTACCTCTTTAGATAACAATTTATTATAAATAGTATGAAATATTGAAAGCAAATTCTTCTCAAATTTACTATCACGTGACTCCACTAATATGGAGAAAATGTTTAATTCGATAAATATATTAAAAATAATTCAATTCGAAAAATATTAATCAAAAGAACTATCACTGAGATCACATAAATGTACATAATTTCAAACTCTAGCACGTTAGAATGAAGGACAAATTATAAATATCCATCTGTAAAAAAATCATGAGTGTAGTAAAAATGGCATAAATTTGCAATAGTACCAGATACAGAAATTAACATACTACCAGATAAATCTTCATGCGAATAAAATTTTCGAATAAGTATTTTAATTCAAGCTCCACAATTTGCATTTATACTTTAACTGTAGTTGCCAAAAATATCCGCTTTTATGAACATTGTGTCAAAAATTGAATGAAATAGCCTGACTGCAGCATATTTAAACAGTATATAATATAGCTGTTTCATAAGTATAAATATAATTTCATACTTTTTCGAAGTCTAAGAAAAATTGTTGTTGTTTTTTTGTGGTAGGTGAATGATATTAGATGGTTTGAATTTTAAAGATTTTTAGATGAATGGGTATTGAAATAATTTTAAGATGACATAAAGTGAAAAGAAAAACATTACTTTAGAAAAAATTTAATAGAATTATTCAAATCATAGCTCACATAAGACTTTTAACGTATTTTATATACTTTTATAATGTGTATTTCAAGACATATTTTAATTCCCATAAGACTTTACGTATTTTGTATACTATTATAGTGCATATTTTAAGACATATTTCAATTCACGTATAGACTTTTTAAGAAAATTATTACTTTCTCTTTATTGTAAATATTTTTTTAAAATGTTGAAGATTATAGAATAAAGCAAATCATTTTTAAATAAAGTAACCTAATTCGTGTCTAGCTGTAACTATTAAATAACTCAAAATAGTAAAGAGCAGACTTAATCTGGATTACATTTTCAAGACTTTTGAAACAGGAAAAGAAATTATTTGCGGAATATACTATTTTGAAATAGATGAATCTGTTGGAAATATTGTTGTATTGCAAAGAGCGAGTAATAAATAGAAGCAATTAATAAAATTCAATAACACTTCTTTATATAAATATAGAAGAAAAACTCCGTCTTGAAAATCGGCTAATAAAGATTTCAGTGTTCTCACCAAACTCCAAATAATAACAAATCCATTTCCAGATAAATTACTTTATATTTTAAATTATGTTTATGTATATTCATAGTAAAAGTGTGCTCATTACTTCAATTATATGATACTGCAAATGTATGCCATAGAGCCATAGACAAAGATTATTTGTATATATATATATAATCTTTGTTTATGATTATATATACATATATATATATAAATGATATCAGAAGTAACATTCAGTTTTTGAAGACAATGCAATCGTACAGTTCAAATAATTTCAGCCCTTAATAACATTGTTGAAATGTGGTTGTTAAAGTGATGGTATTACATTTCTAAACTGCAATAAAAATGTGAGTATTCAATCATTTACCATAGTTTACTGTCAACAGCAAACGTAATGATTTTCATTTAAATCGCAGCCTATATTAAATATTCATTTGTTCTTTATAAATGATCAGATTCCAAGAAAATGGCACATATATGAAAACTATAAAACTTTCAGATTATGCTATAAATATGGAAAATACTTGGCCACAATATTCCTGAGTACTATTACTTCCTTTTTTTCATGAAATGTCTTTCATAAATCTTTTCAAATCATATTTAAATGAAATCATCATTCCTGGTATCCATTTTTCATCGATTATTCCTGCAACTATTGGGGTTTTATATAAATCGCCTTACCTGAAAAACTGAAGAGAATCATTCTTTATGTTTGAATTTAAGAAGACATTTCACAATATTCGAACAGAAATTTTTGTTCCTAGAAATTTTTTCCAGCCGTCTGACAGTCTATATATAGCCTTGTGGTTACTATTGAGTTGGGATTAACTAAGAAAAAAAATTGAATTATTACGTGATTAGACTTAGTCTGAAAATAATTTTTGTCATTTTTAAGTTTACATTCTAATGTCGGATTATTGAAAAAAAAGAATTCGAAATCAGGAATAGCTTGGAATCTAAAAGGTTCAAAAATGGATACTCGTGAAAGATTTTACAAAGCATTTTATAAGAAGCAAAAACTGTGTTTTAAGCCAGTTAACTTTACTCCAAAAAAAAAAGGAATTTTTGTAGAATTTAGATTGAGATTGTTAATATTTCTTTTCCATTTCCAAAACTTTAATGTAATATTAGGTTGGCGTAAAAGTAAACTCAGATAAAGTTTAATTCATTGAAAATATTTACCTTTCAGAATTATATCCCTTTAAATAAGGTATCCTATAACCACAAACTAGCTAGTCCGACCCATCACAGAAAAATCTGAATGACCGGACCGCCTCAAAGCAACTCTGAAGGGAACTGTGGTTGAGTCCTAAGGGACATCACCGGCCACGGTACAACCCTTCCCTTGGGAAGTACCTCCCATCATCAATGGAAGGAGTCAGACCCCCACCTTTTTATGTACCCACAAGAGTGGAGAGAATCAACCACCATGCCGGAAGCTCCTCATTCTCAATTACGAGATGTTTTATCCCCCTGGGGACGAAGCCTCCCTTAACAAGAATTGTCATAAATCCGAATTAAAAGTGACACCGTGTTATGAAAAACAGCAGTTCAAATTTCAAGTAAATTTTAAATTTTCCAAAGGCATTTAACTGTTGATTCTTCAATGAGATAATATCTTAAATTTGTAATCTATATGGTTCAAAGTCACTTGACTGTTTCAACCCTGATTTTCTACAAAGATACACCTTCACAAACGCTTCACCAAACTTGTAGTATGTGGAGTGAAAATGTAAAGAAGGAGAGACTAAACTGTTCGCTTAATTATGTGACATCAAAATACCTAGATCTTCCCAAAATACCCTTTGCATATTTTCAAAGAGAGAGGCTTATTTAACTAATCTAAATTAACCTTCAATATAAAAAATAACGCAAATTATATCAAAATTCAAATATAAGAAGTCACTAATATTTTTGGTAAAGAATTTTTTTCCAAAAATAAAGGTTTATTTTAAAAAGTGCTCAGTATTTCAAAGATAAAATGCAACAGTAGAATAGATGCTTTATCTTTTCTATTGTTTCTATTCTATTGTAAAAGTGTCTATTTCCTTTCTAATCCAATCCATGCAATCTTCTCAACTCAGGGAAAATCTTTTTGGTGTTGCTTTTTTTTCCTTTCAAAACTGAGTTGATCTTTCTAGAAAATCTTAGAAATTTTAGTGTAATATCTTGGACTAAATCGCAGAATCTTTCTAGAAGAGAATAAAGAAAATATATGTCTTTAGTACTTAAAACCTTAAAAATAAAAAAAAGAAGAAAAACCTTATTTGAAATTAGGATTTAAGCCTCAAATATTCACTCATATATTTTTGATGTAAAAATTTTCATTTAGACTTTAGATCAATTAATAACAGATGATAAAAGAGGAATTGTTGATAAATGTTAAGATTCTAAAATTTTAATAAAACGTTAGTCGGCGTCCTGGCTTAGGGGTCGCCCGTCTTTCCCGTGATCTGGGCATCCCGGTCTCGAGTCCTGGTTCGGACTTGGTTGTTCCTTCCCTGCCTTCTATCTGTGAGGTGTGTGACAAAGACCCCCCCCCCTCTTCTTTAGAAAGGGGTTGTGCAAGTGAGTGTCATCTTCATCTCCATATGAGCTAGATTTCAGACTTCTGTCCTCGGGTGCTCAGGGGTCTTTACCCTCAGAAGCTATTGCACCTCCTTTCTGTGGTAACGCGGACACTGCATCATCATTAATAAAACTTTAATTTGATTGTTTTATAAGATTTGGAAGCTAATTGCTAGTTTTAAGGATTTACAAATGATTTTGAGAAAGACAGCAACAAATATTGTTTTATACTTCGTCTTAATATGTGCATATTTTCAGTAATTCGATGTCCTTAAAATATCTTTTACATATAATTTCTAATTAGAGTTTCTTCTGTGAAACTTCTTGAAATTACCATTAAGTGAATTCAACCAAAGAATTAAGCAAGATGAGATTCGTTTACTGAAGTTTGAACTTCGCTTTGTGCAATCAAAACCTTTTTCATGCTAGCCTTTTCAAATTTGAGAAATCTTTTACTCCCCAGACAGAAACTCATTTTGTTCTTGTTCTTGCAGTCTTAAAATTAGCTCATCGGTTCTGTATGTTGAAATTAATTCCACTCATTTTTCTAAGTCATTAAAACCCTCCGCATTTGCATAATTAAGAGTCAAATAAATCTTGGCAGATTTAAGTTAATAATAGTTCAGCAAGCAGTTATCAGTATGAACTATGATTATAAATACATATTAAACAGAAATTCAGTAATTTGGAAACATGAAATATTTTTTTAGGTAATAGAACATAAAAATGAA
Source organism: Argiope bruennichi (assembly GCF_947563725.1). Taxonomy (NCBI): domain Eukaryota; kingdom Metazoa; phylum Arthropoda; class Arachnida; order Araneae; family Araneidae; genus Argiope; species Argiope bruennichi. The sequence continues at coordinate 72,147,418 of NC_079155.1, read as the reverse complement.
ATGAAATTTTGATTTCGTTTTATTATAACATAAGCATAAGATCAACTTTATTAAGAATTTGATTTTTTATTCAAGCATCTTTCAGGTACTTTTCCTAAAAAATAATACCCCTTTACAATCTAAATTTTTCTTTAAATACTTTTTTATTATAAGCAAAATGCAAAATAAGGACTCTAACAATATATACTTCATATAAAGCTTAAGGGAAACAAACTTGATACTAAATATTTGTGAATGATTTTTCTTTAAATAATTTTCATTATTTTAAAATAAGCAAAAATCTAAATTAATAAACTAAAGCAAAGAAGACAAATTTAGAATTTTTCTTTAGAATTTCGTTATAATTAGAAAAACTCTAAACTAAAACCAAATTGTTTGAAAGTTGAAATTTATATTTCAAAATAGCTCCCAACGCATTTATATGAAATATATTAGGAGTACAATTTTTCTTCCGCATTTTTTTCTCCAAAATTTGAGACTTTATTCTTAAAAAGTGATTACCTTTCATGATTCAAAGTACTAATCTTTCCAACAATAGTCAGATTTCTTCCAAAAAAAACGATGTATCTTTTGAGACGGCCTATGATTGGATATATTTTTGGATTCCTTCATTAGAACGGAAGTGTTGATCAGTCATACCGTATGCCATCGAATGCAATCAAATATTATCGGAAAGAGCAATGTCTGATGGATACAGTGGGTAAGTTAAAACCTTCCCTTTTAGAGTTTTTAAGTATGTCTTGACTGTTCATGAGTTATCTTATCGAGATTTGTTTTGCTGAAGGATAACATTATCGTTTTCTCTTGGTGCTATTGCTTTTTCACCTTCAATGCTTGGTTCAAGCACATCAACACAGGATAAATACCGATTACCTGTGATAATTTCACTCGCTTCAACATCTCATAATATATGACAATGAGTTATTAAACGCAGATCATAACCTTAGTGCCCTGAACATTCGGTCTAGCCTTCGGCATGGAGGCATATTCGGGTATTCCTGAGGATTTCCTGCGCTTGTGTATTACACCCCATCCGATACTGTCTTTGAAGCAGTTGTGCATAAGTAGAGAAACACCACTCAATATCTCGCGGCTACATCTCTTACGGTGCCCAAGTTCTCTGCTTCGGAATCATTCTATTGTTTTGAGGCGTTTTGAAATGGCTTGTTGAATCTCGTTCAATGATTCTGACAATTCTTCTAGCATTTGGTATGAATTCAGTTCTGAATCTTTTCTCTCTTCTACTGCCATACCGATCCTCGACGTCAAAATTACCTCTCTTGAAGCGTTGAAGCCACTCATGATGTATTCTTTCACTAAGAGTAGACTCACCGGAAATTCCTGAAAGCATTCGATGAGTATCAGCCGCTGCTTTCTTCAAATGGAAGCACAAAACCAAAACTTAAAACAAATTATAAGAATTTGGCTAGAAAACTAACAACTTCGATTGGGAATGAATTTATTATTTAAACACAAATTAATTTACGTAGTGCTGTTTTTGTTTTGAAAGATGCCCAAGATTACTGTGTGGCATTTCTTATCTGTTTATTTCGACCAGCACTTACTGTTGCAGCCTCTATCAGAAAACAACAGAAGCAATGATGTTCACTTAATAGTATTTTTTTCTCTTTAATAAGAAAATAAATGAAATTTTATAAATAGGCTAAATAATGACTAATTATTAATAGAGTATTTTTTTTATTTATATGTGGTAAATGCAAATATAAAAGAAAATTCATTTTTTTAAAAAAAATATGATTATTAAAGTTAAAAGAATTGCAATTTTGTATTAATTTAAAAAGGAAGTATTATATTAAAAATAGGTAAATAATAATAGCTAATGTTCGAAGGACAAGAAATGACAAACAATGCGTAAAATGTTTTATCCAAACTGCTTAGCTGATTCCCGACAATGGAATTATGCATACTTTTCAACAGAAAATTTTATTCCACGGAAATGAAATACTAAATAAAACAGAATAAATAAGTGTTTTAAAGGATATTAAATAAGACTGTTATTGTGCGTATTCTGATTGCAAAATTTCCATAAAATCGATTTTGTTTTCTAGGTAAACTTACAATATCTTATGAATGATATGAGTTATGAAGTAGAACAGAATTGCTAAAATAAGATCCAGATTTAAAATCAGAAAAAAACATATGTGATCATTATGAAAACTTCCATAATGATCAACAACTAACCATAAATATCATAAAAGTTGTTTGGGCAAGATCATATTCTTCTGATGACATTCAAAGTAATAGTGAATTTTTAAAACCAAATTTGAAGGAGAACAAGAAACCAAATGCGCTGTAGAAATCTATACTTATAATAAAGCTCAATGTGTGTGTGTGTGTGTGTTGGCGCTCTACAGGCCAGACCGTTTGACATACAGCTACCAAATTTGGAACATGTATACCTTGGAGGTTGGGAATGTGCACCTGGGGTTTCTTTTTTCGAATTTTTAATTAGAATTTTAATTATTAATTAAAAACTAACTTTCCCGCCAAAAAAATCTTCCATTTTCCCCACCGCCAACTTTTCCGCCAAAAAAATCTTCCATTATCCCCAGCGCCAAACGAGAAAGGCTTCAGTATTTTTTTCTCCCAACAGTAATGAGGCTAGGGTTAAAATTTTTCGGCGGATTATTTCAATCGGTTCTGTTTATTTTCTTAATGTTTGATGCATTTAAAATTAAACATTGTTAATGAATCAATCTTTCAGATTCATTCTGAAGTACTTTTGAATTAAAATAAAACAGAATAAAGGAAATTAAAAATTTCTAATCCGCATAGCGTTACCCCAACTGGCGTAGAAAAAATCACGTATTTGCGTTACGTAACCGGCGAAGAAAATTCACGCATGCGCATTCTGTTCTGATTGTTGCCATGACAACGTTATCAATGGATGATTTAAATTATTTTTGGGTTAGTTGCATGCTTTTGTAAGTAAATTGTATTTATGTTAGTTATATATTTTTTGTATATGCTTATAGTTTTAAGTACATCGTTTTTTAAGTAGTTTTTTTAAAACCTGTTTTCAACCGTTTATTTTAAACGATTCGTTTTATTTTCTTAGTGTTTGATGCATTTAAATTTAAACTTTGTTAATTAATCGATCTGCTCATAATGAATCTAAGAAAATTTTGTTGACCAACTCTTGAGATATTACATAAATTTAAAAAAGATATTCTTTAGTGCCCATAAAGTTTAAACGCTGAGTGACTCTATTTTCAGTAATCAGATTATAAAAAAATGCTTTGTTTCAGTAAAAAATATTATTATATTAATTGAAGATAAATTCTTTCCACTTTAATTTAAAGCATAAATTCTACGGGTGCTAACAGAAAATGAGAGAGATACATATTACGTTATGACTGAAGGCCTTTATAATATTATGAATGAATTATATGATAATCAAAATTTGAAGTTTTAAAATATTTTGATGAAGAAGCTATTAAAGTAGAAATTGCATAAAATATTTAATTATTAAAATTTTAACGAACATTAAGATTGGCGAACCGGCTGGTGGCCAAAGGCGGCTAGTATGAAATAAACTTGAATTCCATCCATAAATTCCGTATATTATTTCTGAATGGCTTCTCAATATAATCGTTTATAAAATGATAATTTTTTTCAAAACTAAAAATCTTATAAAAGAATGTAAAAAAGTTCTTAAAAATTTGAAAGAATCACATGAAATATAGGTTCACAGGTATTCATGAAATGATAGATCTTTAAAATTAATAGTACATACAATTATTGCTCATTTAATAGAAATGATGAACATTAACAGTATTAAATGGTGATTTCATCCACATTTGTTTACATTTCGAAATAAGAAGAGACTGACAGAATCATATTTACCCTATTCTGACTGCCTTTATCTTTTTCAAATCAAAAATATTATTACAGGAAGAAAGAAAAAAAAATGCACCTACTTCAACGTAATCGCATTTATTACAGTCATATTATTTGTACGCGTCCCGCGTTTTCTCCCTCTCAACAAATGCACTCGCCAATCTGAGGTCGAAGGTCATCCACTGTCCCATCAGAGCCACTCTATACTCTGATATGACAATTTAACATCAAGTATTACATCTTGAGCTATCTAGTGACTAGTCGTGAAGATAAATAATGTATATAAGTTAAATTAAAGAAAGACAGTATTCGAAAAAAACAAACAAACACCCCATAGAAGTTGATTTTTTCAAAATTACCAAATTCTCGCCTAAACTTTTCTTCCATTGCATTAAGATAAAAGTTGCAATTGGCATATTTATCTAAAAGCAATTTATCTTAATTGTCTAAACTCTATCTATCTATCTAGTTATAGTTGCAGTTGTAGATATAGTATAGATGTAATTATTAAAAAAGTAGAATGGTTTTTCTCTTGACTGTTTCGTGAAATATGGTACTTTCCAGACTTAGAATTGTTTAAAAAAGATAATCGAATATGAATTATTGAATAATTCCAGTCTATCGATAGAATCTAAAATTAAATAAAAATGTATAATTTTTAGTGTTGAATACGCATATCTAACTTACTGTGCTTTTCTCACATGTACGAATAAACTGATAGTCAGCCCGTAGATGCATTTCGTCAGAAATTATTGATTACAAATGGAAAAATCTGGTGAATTCCCTTTAATGATTTTCAATCAAGAACTGCAAGAAAAAAAATCAGCTTTCTAATTAGAGAAGTGCCTAAAGCAAAAGGTTGAGAAGGAGCCCCAGATAAGACGATTAAAAACATTATTTTTCTAGATTCCAAATTAATAAAAAATGTACAACATTAATCATATTAATTTTATAATATTAAAGTAATATTAAAACTGTATAAAATATAATTGATCAAGGTAGAGAATATTCATAACATTTAATTATTTATTTTATAAATACTGAATTTGCTTCAATACTGTTCAGTCTGAAATAATAATAAACAAATACAAACATTCATTTTCACAATGTCACTGAAATAAAAACATTAAACAAAAATACATCATTTACATGATAATTAATGTTAAAACTATATTGAAAAGTGAAACTTCGAGCCCGTTATGAAAGGGATGGATCATAGAGGGACTGAGAACATTAAATAATCTTCCAATAGTTAAAAATCAAGAATTTTAGTGTTAAAATTACAGATTAAATTCGCTTCTTCTAACTTGCTGCGTTATCCAGTTTTCACACTCTTAGTCAGACAGTCATCTAATTTAAAAAAAAAAAAATACTAATTTCAGATTAATGAATATTTAAACAACGAGATTCCTCTAAATCTCGATGCCGAATTCTTTTAGGTTTATAACATTTCCTTTTTTAATAGTTTGAAACTTGAATTTCACTTAATGAGACCTTCTTATAATGAGTGATCTTCATGACGAGCAGAATAAATTATAGAAAAGTGAATTCTGCTCTAGTGGCTAGGATGCACGAGTGGCCATTATGTCATATACTAAATAATTTGTGCTGAGCGCTTGTTTGTAGAGAACCTTTATAGTTGAAAGAAAGAAGTTTTGCAGAGATAGTATTGTCGAGTGCTTCTTCGAAGGGTTTGAGGAGGTGCATGCAAAGTTTTGATGTTTTGATTGACTTGATGCCGTCTCTGGACATGACTAATTTTGGGGCTAGAGGTTTGTAGCAACGACATCAATGAGCTCCTGGAAAAACATGGCCAAATCAACCCTATATAGCTTATGGAATTACATTCTGCACAGCAGCAAACAATACAATGGAAATGTGGTCAGTAGAAGTTGAAATAATAGATTCAACAGAGCAACAAATTTTCAATGAAATAAGAGAGATAGTGAAAGCGTGAGAAATTATAGCATCGAATGTTGAAAAGCATCACCCTAAAGCCCCATTCCCATGGCCAGTGTGTGCTTTGCATCCCACGCATTTTGCCCTCTTTCCCTTCATTTGTGGTTATAAGGGTTTTTGATGTCTGTTCATTTGACCGCCAATTTGCGGGAGACTCCCTGCCGCAGGCTTAGTAACAGGCAAAGCGCGAGAGGGGTCCTAAAATGGGTCAGATTTACAACCACATCAGTAAAAGGCAACGGGTCATAGGAAAGAGGCTTAATATGACCGAGGTATAAGCGTAAAAATTTCATTTCATAATATTGTATTATATTTTAGTGACATTTCGAAGCGTACCCAAAGACAAATGAATAATAGAATATTCTTGTAGAAAAATAAGTATGAAATATAAACAATAAATTGTATAATTATAAATTTATTTATTTTTTTTCGAAATAAAACGGATTGTCTTATTTTAAACTATCCCTATGGAAAGAAATTGTTTCTCTCTAACGAGCATCTCGTTTTACGAATAAGATTTTGGAGCGAATTATGCCCTTTAAGCTAGATTCTACAGTAGATGGAAAAACAAAAATGCTATCATATCCAGGAAAAGATATATCTGTATAATTCTGCTTTAAAGCAACGCATTTTTTTTCTTCTTTTTTTTTACTTAAAACGCACGTAACATTCCGGAGCCAAGCACGCAATACCTACATGAACGTTACATTTCCTTAATATCACTAAATTAGCGGTCATTTCAACGAGGTAACAATACACAAGAGATATGTCTCTGATAAGAGTGAGCAGACGAAGTAACTGAGCAATGCTTTAAGAGTTGACAGATTCCCCGTGAAATATTTGAAAACGTGAGTGTAATTAATTGTGAGATTTTTTCCCTTCGGTAATTCTTAAGCTGAAGTGATAGACCTCATGTTTGGAAGATATAAATATTACATTGCTTGATTTATGTGCCGACAGGCACCGATAGTGCTGATATATCACTTCGGACTGTGGAAAAATGTGTTCTTTGGTGCTATATCTGTTTCTTAGTATTTCAGTTCTTAAAATATCTGTATTTTATCGCTCTTCGTTGAGAATTCGAGAGAAAAATGCATCACTGATGTTAAGTCTAGCTTTCGGAATTGCCTTAAATTTAAGATGATTTTCGACAAATAGTTCAGCAAATATTTCATTCATGTTAGTTTTATCTGTAGCTTAAAAAGAAGAGAGAGTGATTGTTATCATTCGCTAAGACTTGTATGATGTCATGCTAAATAGTTAGCACAATATAATAATAACATTAAACCTCTGTAGTAAGTCTTGTACAAATGCATATATTTATACATTTATGAATATTTTATTTTGAAAATAATCATAGTAATTGTCTCATGTCTTTTCATTCTCTCTAATTCTGAGTAAAGAGAGATTATTGTAATCGTCAAAAAAATCCAAAATAGAGATTTTGACGAATTTTCTCGTTTTTCATCCCCCTCAGTTCGAAAAGCACATTTTTAGGAAATGTATATCTGCCTATACACTCGACTGGCTGTGACAAAGATAACTAAAAAATGTTTTAAGCTAGATGGGTGAAATTTGGTATACGGTCTTTGCAGCAAATATGTAGATTTATATTTTATTTATTAATTTTTAAGTAAAATCTAATCATAAGAAGTATGTTGATCAATAAATAATTACATAAGTTAACATGATAATTACAAAACGAATATACGAATGTAAGTTAACTTGATAATCACAAAACGAATATACGAATGTAAGTTAACTTGATAATTTCAGAATGAATATACGAATGTAAGTTAACTTGATAATTACAAAGCGAATATACGAATGTTAGTTAACGTGATAATTACAAAATGAATATACGAATGTAAGTTAACGTGATAATTACAAAACGAATATACGAATGTAAGTTAACTTGATAATTACAAAACGAAGTGAGCTAGGTAGATAAATTTCGGTGCACAGATTTAACATCAATATTGAAGATACTATTAAATTTTGAGTTAAATCCAACAAGGGATTGAATGTCTGTCGGTCTGTACATCATATGTGTAAACTCGATAACTTAAATATATCAAATTCGGTATGTGATTTTTTGACTTCCAATGTAGTTCTAAGTCAAATTTTTGTTTCAATTGGTACGGAAAACGCTTCTAAAACTGAAATTCGATTACTATTTATTTTTAATCGCATCCCAAGGATTAATTGCCACAAAACTTCCTAAGAATCGCACAACAGACTCAGTGAAACGACTAAATACACGCCTATGGTTAATATTTCCCAACTATTGTACGCTAGTGCTATACACGACTTTATCTGGTATAAAGCCTTTATCAAACAGCATTCGAGAAAGGTTTGGTGAAACCACTCCTACTGGATACTTATTTCCCTTTTTATTTTTATTTTTCGAGTAGTTAAATAAAATAATGTTTCGAATAGTTAATACACAAACAACTGAAAATCGAAAGTGCATTTAAAATTTTTTTTTAAATCAATTGAAATGAAAATCTTACACGGAATTACAATTGTAGTTTCAAAATTACATATTAAATTTCATATATTTAGGTCACTACGTATTTATCTCATTTATATGTCTGTGAAACTATAGAATGAATAGACGGTCAACTCCTACATCCTCATTTTGGATGTTAAATCTGTGGTGTGAATTTTATCTATTTAGCTTTCTCCGTTTTATAGTTATCGTCTAACGTACATTCAGACAGATGGACAAACACGCTTTCCTTAAATGCACCATTCTAAATATAATAGAAATCGATAATTTGGTATAAGGGCAATATATCAAATTCCTTCCAACGTGTTCAAAATGTTTTTGAGTTAGACGGGCATTATTCCAAAAATATATTTTTCGAATTCAGTAATTTCTGAAATTTAGGAGTCGGCAAAATTTCGATTTCGAATTTTTTGATTGTTACGGTACTTTCTCAATGCTTCGTATACGAAAAATTATATATATAAGAATTAAACAAATACTTCACAGGAACGTTCTTATAAATAATTGCACCTGCCAGTTTTAATAATAGCTTTGTGAAAAAAAATCAATAATACATGCATTATTTAATCAATCACATGCAGTTTAATGTCTAGCTCTCAGAATCATTTTTACTTGTTACACCACAACAGTTGCTCCAGACATTTCTCTCGGTATGCCATTTCTCCCGGGTATTCAGCCATTGTCAAAACCTTATGGGTGTGTTCCTTTCATATTATATTGGTAAATGAATGTGACGGACAATTACCGCTGAAGATTATCATCTGAGGCTGCACAATATAGTTTTTATTAATGTTGCTTTGATACTGTAAGTTGATCGATGAGAAAGATAAAAAGCCTTTTGAAAGAATCGGCTTACTGTGTTTGTAAAGCCTCAAGGGGTCATGAGATGAAAGATAACTTTTAGAATTCTTTTGTTTGAAAAAAGTTAAAAACTTTTATCCTATAATAAATTTGATAAATATTTTTATTAAATGTGCAGTTTTGTTGGTATGTTAGAAAGTAGATTTTTTTAAACAAATTATTTAATATTTTTAGACTGAATAATTTATAATCAATTATATGGAATCTCTTTAGGTTTTCTCAAATTTACTACTAGATGGCGCCACTTAAAGATAATTGAAATTTAATTAAATCTGCCGATTTGCAACTGACTTAATTTCAAGAATATTAATATCATGTACTAAAATGATTACGAATTCAAAAGCATAGAGAGATTCAGGACTCTGGTAAACCATGAATAAAATTTGTCATTAAAAACACAGTTTTATTAGTATGATAGAAAGCAGTTTTTTAACAAATTATTTTATATATTTTTAGATTGAATGCGCTTTAATCAATTATACGGAATCTCTTTAGAATTTCTCAATTTTGCTACTAGATGGCACCACTTAATTAGAATTGAAATTTAATTAAATTTGTCGTTTAACAATTAACTGAAGTTCAAGAATATAAATATCATGTAATAAAATAATTAAAAATACAAAAGTGGAGAGAGTTTCAGGACTCTGGTAAATCAAGAATGAATGATGAAGAATGATGAATGATGAATGGTGAATAAAATGAATGCTATCTTTCTAAATGAATCAAATAAAATGAAATGAAAACACATAAACATTTTATATGAAAGGATAGTAATGAATGTATTTTTTTTCGGAAATGAAAATAGTAAAATATAATCATACATTATACTAAATATAGTAAAATAGAAATCATACAATATACTAAAATAGATTTTGCACTTTCTTATGTAATAAGTAACAAAAACAATTCAAGGTAATGTGCATTCTATAAATACTATAATTTTTTACTATATACTAATATTATTTACCTTAACAGTAAAATTTCCCTGAATACTTGAATGAAAAAAGGCACTAAAAGAACAAAAATGCTAAAGAAAGACAAGTATTTTTCAATAAAAACTTTCAAAGCATTTCAGATTTGTTTTGTAATTAATTGAAGAAAATAATTCCCCGTCATTAAATAAAAAAAAAAATTCAAATAGTAACAAGAAAAAAACGAGGCAACGATATTAAACTAGGAAAACAATTTTTTTCATTTGTTAACACAATTAAACAAATAATAAAATAATAATAACAAACTGAATGGAAAATGCATTTGAAAAATCATAGAAATAATTTGAACATTTGAAAAAAAAATTTTGAATGTGTAAATAACTCAACAAAAATCATCATAATAATAAATAAATGAATAAATAAAAGTAAAAATTTAAAAACATTTTTAAAAATAAAATTAAAATAAAAAAGTACATATTGATGTTAATTTTGTTTACTTTTTGCTGTCATTAATTTAATTACTGGACTGCAGAAAGATTTTAATGAACAGATTTTAATAGGTTAAATAAAAACAATGTATAACACTACACTTCTAGTAAAACTATAAATCGAATACTTTTTTATTTAAATCTTTTTACTTTTTGTCTTTCAATTATAAATTATGAACCAGAAAACTAGAAAATATTTAAATAAAATTTTTCAACTTTAGTTCTAGTTTTAGGCACATATGTGGACTCATAATTTAATTAATTGATTGACTTATAATAAAATTGAGAAAAATTAAACTAGTTTATATTAAATTCAGGAACACATAAGCGCACAAAAGAACAGAACTCTTACACATTTCATTTTACTCTGTTTTGTTCTAGTTGAGACTGTTGAAGATTTCTTATGCATAACAAATATAAAAAAACAAATCTTTATCTTTACTTAAAAAAAACCCAACTAAACCTTTATATTTACTTTAAAAAAACCCAACTAAACCTTTATATTTACTTATAATAAAGGTATATGTATTTGTGTTTGTCGTGTATGCGTGTTGACTCTTTACGGGGTAGAACATTCAACCTAGAACTATCACACTTGATGCATATACACATTGGAGGGTAGTAATGTGCACCTGGTCACTTTCGAAATCCGATTCTAGTAAAAATCCGCCGAACATGAGGGGTTAGTGCTTGCGAAATCTGACTTCGTAGACCAAAGGTCCTTGATGTTATGTTCAAGAAGTTTCAAGAGGTGGCTGTCAGTTTTGATGTCTTTATCGTCTGACCGAGGTTCAAAATTCCGTGGCTCATCCCAAAACAACCCTGCTTTCAAATGGGATGTTAATATATCTAAACTTATTTATTAATGTGCTAGAACTTAACTACTTAATGCATTGAGACGAAATACATAAGCACCGAGCACACTGAAGTAAAGCATCTGATTTCAGATTGAAAACTCATATGCTCAAGTTTCAAAGTTAATATTTCTAAAATTTTTATTTTTATTTTGTCTATAATTAAAAGTGTTCGAATATTCTTTATTCTTTCAAAATATTATTCTGGAACATTTCATGATTCTACTTAAAGCTCTATACATTTAGTCCAGTGAAGCTGACTAAACGTGGATTGTGACAGTCTTAACTGAATTAGAAAGTTTAGATTGCGTCTTTAATTATATCTGCCTATTACATTATTGTGATGATATAATATTTGGATTTTAATGAAACTGAAGAATATTTATTTCTGTATTTATATTTTGTAAAGTTTAATTATTTGCAGTCATCGATCAAATGTTGTAATATTTTTGACTGCAAACGTTTGGAAAATTATTGTTGGCTCACATGATTTTTATTTTCATCTGGAAGTGTCCACGAGGAGAGACACTGAAGCTAATTAACAATAAAATGCTTTCTCTTTTTTCAGCAATGCCAACTATTAACCATTCCTTATAACTTCAAAATAGGGCATTAATGTAGTAGATTTCGCATGATTATTAAAGGCGGCAGCTTAAATTTCCAAGTTCCTTCCTTAAAAAATATTGAGTTGAGGAAATATGTAGATAAATTTCTACGTCAATTTAATTGTCTGTAAATTTAGTTCTAACAATAAATTGATCATTGCAAAAGTAATAAATACCATTGGAATACGAAATTAATCAGCTAACCTATGCTTATAAGTGATCTTGTTAGCTTAATAAGTTATAATAAAATTGATGATAAGCTTAATAACATTTCTGATATGGCATTAAAAAAATAAACTAAAGCAAATTATGAAATTGTTCTAGTAGTTCGAGGGAATAAAATAATAAATGTCTCTAAAAGGAATGATTTTTAATTTTTTTTTAGCATTCCAGATTCAACATTCAATGTTAGTTTCGGATTGTGTCTTTCTATTTTTTTTTTTTTTTTAGTATAACATTCTTGCGTGAGTTGTTTTAATGCTTTTTTTTTGTTTCTGTTAAGTAGGAAAAGCATTGACATTATTTGTGGAGAATCAAATCACATTACGTTTGGCAACAGAGTTTCCACTACATTCCTTCCTATTACTCAAGTATAAGAATATACACAAAAACATCAAAAGAAGCATCCAAAATATTTATTACACACTTTTATTTTACTTGATTTATTTTATATTTGTAAGGACAGAATTCGTTATCAATTTTTATCTTACATTTTTATGGATAAAAATTTTAAAATTTTACATTGTTGAGAATTCTTGTTGCGAATACCCTATATATCAAATAAAATGTTCTATTTGAAATGAATAAAAACCAAATAAAAAAATATAAACTTTCCTTTATACAAAGTAGTTATAATTAAAATGACCTTACTCAGACCAATGAAGGGCCCGTTCTTGTTGACACACCTCACTAAAACTTGATATATGTTTATAGGGATCATGAGGTAAAGAAAAAAAGAGATAAATAATGTTAAATTTTATGGATGACACTTTTCTGCGCAATAATCGAAAATCGTAATGCAAATAAGGACCTTTTAGAAATGTCAGTAGTTAATGCCGTAAAATCATTCTTTACCATTTAAAGAAGAAAGATCGATCTTTATAGGTCACGTTATTTTATCAGGCTCTGCGAGAATACAAACTCTAGAAAGACTTTCAAAAAGGGCATATGTCGAAGAATGGATTGAAAAAGATGATTGCAGAATATGGAGAGATGGGGGTGTTGGGGGTGCTATCAGGAAGTAAATAGGAAATGATGGAAGAAGTTACTATTCTTGTATTGAAAAAAAAATGTGCCGTTTTCCAATATTCTTCTATAAGTTTTCGAATGCTGTCACACGATCTGTCTGACATTTGGTCTTAGTCAACGGTGAGAAATTCTGCGATAAATTTTAAAGTGGTAAAAATCTACTTGATGCAAAAACTGCATCTTCAAAATCTGGAACATCTCATTGATAGTGCCTACCAAATTTTGACTAGATATCTGTAGATAGTAAATGTTTTAAAACATTTTGTAGCAATTTATTGTAGAAGGAACAGTGAATATTCAGAAGTGTTATATATGAGATACTGAAGGTCTTTCCATTAAGATGAACACTTATGCACTTTTTTATAGTGATGGATGGTGTGAATTCAGCGCTGATTTCATTCTTGATGTATTTTCTTTGAAAACACTCCTTAAGAGCTTGGAGGCAGTGGTTGCCTGGTGGTAAGGTCTCGGCTTGTGAGCCGTAGGGTTTCAGGTTCAAGACCCGATTCCACCGAAGAACCGTCGTGTAAGGGGGTCTGTTGCAAGTTAAATCCGTCATGCCAAACGTCCTCACGCTGGTGTGGAGAGGGGGGTGTGAGCACAGGTGTCGTCCCCCTCATATGATCGCGGTTCAAAATTACGAGGTCCGTCCCAAAATAGCCCCAATGTTGCTTTACAGCGGGACGTTAAAATAACTAAACAAACAAACAAATCCTTAAGAGCTTGATATATGAACCGTAAAGGGTGCTTGTTAGTGCGAGCTTCTATATCAGCAAGTCATTATATCATATCAAAATATGGGCTTTAATAGAACGCGAATGTTTAGTGACTATTGTCTTCATGGAACGCCCTATACTGCCTGATGAATGAAGGAACTACTTCGTGCCAGCTTTGAAGATGATCGGGTCATTTCAAGATATTTTCTGACTGTCTGGCTTTCTTATTCTTTAGACTCGTAGTTCATGGTTGTGAGGATTCCTGAAATGCCGTGTCTATAGAGAAGACATACACACTTCGTCTGAATTGAAAGTAAAAACAACTTGCGGTGTTGCTTCATTTTCTCAAAAAATACTTTGCGCTTCTTTTGAAGATATGTTTTTAACAAGTGGTTGAAACAAACAGAACGCAGACTGAAAAAAAATGATACGATTAAATAAAGTTTTGAGTTTTAAATTTGCACTTTTCGTTCTTCATACATTTCCATTTTACTTGCTGGTAAAAAGTTGAATTATTAATTCTTATTGAACATTCTCTTTCCCCCATGTTCCAAATAAAGTATATGCCAAATTTCAATAAAATACACGAACTCTCTAGATATAACTGAATAGAGGCACTTTAATTATAATTACCCCTATCTTTATAATATAAAGATAGGGGTATAAAGGGCTGATATCTTGAGAATTTTTACTTTGAAATCTTTTTTCGTGAGGTAATTTAGATATTAAAGCTAGTGCTATAAATAATTTGATTGATTCATAAATTTCTTTCTATTCAAAGAATTGAAGACGTAAAAACGTCTGATACATTTTTAAATAAAAAAAGTGAAATTCTATATTTTATTCTTAAAATCTAATAAAAGAACATTTATGATTTCCCTTGCACATGATATGAGCAATCCTTGTATTTCATCCATGATCTGAGCAATCCATGTTTGTACAAGAGAATCCTTTCCCTTGTACAAACATGATCAATAAAAGAACATTTATTGATTATAGAGTCAATTCAAGGACACAAATAATAATTAAACGCAACTGCAGGTACCATTTCGCACTTGACTCTTAATTCCAGCAAGGTGCATGATGAATCTGAGTGAGTTTTTTTTTGGTTGCATTAGCTTTTTTTTAAAAGAAAATTAGGGATTTCTTTGATTTAAATCTCATAGTTTTGAATCATGGTCAGATGACAAGAAAGTCCCATGAAATGATATCAACATTTTACTCTGAATTAGAAGATTTTCCTTGAGTCAGATCATGTACAAGGGAAATTTGAGATCGAATCGGGATTCGAACCAGGAACTGTTGGGACCTATAGCCAAGATTTTAAAGTAACAAATTAAATTCGGTATTGCATTTGACATTATAGCATGAAATAAATTAATATATTATAATTCTTTTATGATCGCAATGATCTGATTATATTCTTATAAATACTGTTTTTGATATTAAGAAATGCAAAAATTTACGTCTTCTGTAAGATTTTTTTTTGTAAGCATTTTATGTCTTCTGCACAGTAATATCTTTTCCTTCTCAAATATCTAGCTAGCAGGTTTTCTATTCACGGAAAACAGATCGATTGTTGCGATGATTCAATTTGCAAAATTTTCGAAAATAAAAATAAAGATGCTTGACTCAAATGGAATGCTTTTAAGTTTTTCAATGAAAGCAGCTGATAGTAGAAAGCTCAAATGTTCACCAAGTGCTTCTGCTTTTTTCTTTTTTTTTTTGCTAGTTTTGCACAATAGTTCAGAACAGAATTGTGGTACAAAGAATCTCAAAATGTCGCTTATCAATTTGAGGTGGAACTCCAATTCTTTATTTGTTGTTGTTAGAGTTCGAATTTCTGAGTACCAAATAATTTAGAATGACCTTAAATATATATATATATATATATATATATATATATATATATATATATATATATATATATATATATATATATATATATATATATATATATATATATATATATATATATATATATATATATATATATATATATATATATATATATATATATATATATATATATATATATATATATTAATATATATATTAATATATATATATATATTAATATATATAAATATATATATATATATATATATATATATATATATATATATATATATATATATATATATATAATGCATTGTTAATCGATATATTGATATTTTCGTAATCTCTAATTCAATTATAAGACGAATTAAAGAAATATTTTAAGATTTTTGAATTTTATTGAGAGTAAAAGTAATTAAATTATTGTTGTTAAATTCTTTGTTGATAGAATTCTCAAGTCACTGAATGCCATAGCAGGAGCTGAAAATAATTTAGAATAATATTAAGATAATTATAATAATATTAAGAGAATAATATTAAGAAAATGAACAAAAAATATAATGCATTGTTCACATCTATATCGATATTTTGGTAATTTATATTTCAATTCAATTCAGGAATAAGGTATTCTATAAGATGAATTGAAAAAAAAACATGTTTGAAGATTTTTTTTTAAATTTTATTAAGAGTAAAAGTAATTAAATTATTGTAGTTAAATAATTACGATTATCATTTAATTTTTTTTTCATCATATCGTGCATTGAATTACCAATTTCTATATCTAAATTAATAAGTAAAATTTTTTTAAGAAAAAAATAAATATTTCCGAAGAGTAGAAAAAAGTACCCTACTTTAAAAAAAAAATATCATTTAAGAACATTATTGACAATCGAAATTTATTTTATGCATACATTTGTATCTGGAAAACAAGTTGCTTGTTAATAAAATTATTTAGAGACGTTTTCAAATATTTTCCACTAATATCTTTTCTAGTTATTCCATTGTTATTATTAAATTATATAAAACATTGTTAATAATTATATGTATGTTATGTTAAAAAGAAAATTTATCACCTCAGCAAATGTTCTAAGCTGCTAGTTTTATCCGTTTCTTTTCCTAGTTCTTTGTTTCTCTATTACGTAAATAGAATGAAAAATACGATTTCAGCTTGAAGTAACATATGAAATGTTGCTTCGTGAATTTGAAATGTTATTTTAAATCCAGAAGAATATACTTTTAGTCCATTTCCATATGATTTATATTTTTAATAACTAAAAATTTAAAACTGTATAGCACGAAATTAAAACTAAATAACATGATAAATATTCAACACTCTTTGTATTTTCTTCCTTAATATATTTACAAGTTTATGTTTCCAAGATATAAACTTTGAAATTTTGCAAATTTGAACTTAATAGAAAACATTATTTATAATTTTAGAATTTAAATAGAGAAGTGTCTTTTATTATAAGGGAATCGAATTCGATTTTGAAAATATATTCTTAAAATTACTTGTTTTTCAAGAAATCCGTTTAATTTTGTGTTATAAACCCTTCAAGATCGTTGAGATTTAATCAATAATTTCAAGAACAAACGATTATACAGCAACATTTTCTCACACGTTTATTAAAAGTTTAGAAAGAAAGTGTACACTTAGCCTAATTCACGTCAAAACAGAAAATCGTTAAAAGAAGAAATATGATATAAATAACATTAAGAAAATTTCAGAATAATTTTTATTTCTCCTACTTTATTTTCAACTCATTGAAAATTCATAAAGTATTTTAGAATCCTAATATATCTAGAACTGATTGATATATATAGACTAAATTTATTAGATTGTATTAAATACTTCTGTTCTGATAAAGACAATTAATTTTTCCTTCAAAATACAACGAAGTAAAATTATTTTGATTAATAATTACTTATGAAATTGTCAATGACTTAATCATTATATTTACTTCAGAGGTATATAATCTTATTCTTTTTACACATTTCATGTTTCAGAGGAATATTAATAAAAGCTTTGCAAAAGAATATATCATTTGAAATCATTAACCTTAATTACTATTTCAAAATAACATGAATAAGCTAACAAAAAAGTGACCAAAAAAACCACTAAATGTTAAGGTAGTATTAAGCCAGGGACGCAAATAGTTAGTATTTCTGTACCTATGTGAATTAGCTAGACAGAAAGGTTAGTGAAATAGAAATTAGTGAAATAGAAAATTAAGATTGTAAAAAATGAGGGAAAAATGAATCCTAACTGGGTACTTAATATAAAGCAATAGTGCAATGCAACATTTAAAAATAAGCTGCTTTTACAAGGATTGGTCGAACTTGAGTTGCTTCAAATTATAAATTATAAATTCCATTTTTGTTTGGAAATTTGTTACTGATTTTTCAATCATTATCTAATGCACTAACTCTCACAGATGTTGAAAAGTTTTGTATTCTCGATGGAATAAAAATATTTTGATGTTTGTATAATTTATTAATCAATCAAAGATAAATTTTAATGAATTTTGAGAACATATGGTATGCAATTAATGTAAAAATTGATTATGCGATTCTATAATATTTAATAACGAGGCTAATTAAAGGAGGGAATAAAAGGAAAATGTTTATAAGATCCTGAATATAATAAATTTAAAAAATGGAAAATTTGTAGATACAAATAAATTTTAGAAAGTTTTTTTTTGTTGTATTATTAAAAAAAAAATTATATTGCACTAAAAATTTACAAGTCAAAACAATATCACGGAAGCGTAAGAATCAACGCAGCAATGAAACTGAACCATAAAAAAGAAAAAGTTCAAGCACTCTCTAAAAATAATGTATTACAAGTTTATTACAAGTGGATTTGAGTATTTAATTGCTTAGAATATTTCTATAAGAATCTCAAACTTTTACGAGCTTATTTTACATTATATATTATTGATTTACATGTTATTGTTAACTAAAATTAGAGCTTCTCATATCCGCAAATCTTAAAAATTTCATTTCAAAATGTAATTAAACTTTTTAAAATTTGTAATACGTATGACTATCAAAATAAGCTTATATGATTTTCCTGAAATGATAAAAAGTGATACTATATTTCACAATTATAATACCAAAAGGATTGCCACGAAAATGATTAAATCACTTCTAAATTAATCAATTCTCCTAATAAAGTTCTCGCATCAAAATCTGAAGAAAATTATTAATTGTATAAACACTTCGGAAATAAAGAGGCGGTATCATAAGAAATTGATGTTCTTTCTTGACTTTAAGAAGTCAGAGTCGCAGGAGAGCTTCTACAGAAGACTTTTTTCAAAACTTTTCTCTTGTTTACAGTTAAACGAGTATTATGAATGTTTCTACTTCAAAAACTTCTTCTACTACTAAAATTTAAAAAGTTAATAGATATGTTCATATGATTGCATAGTAATAAATATTTAAAAGTAAAATGTTTATGTAGAAATTAGCACAATGATTTCTTTGAGACTTTTGGATTGGGAATTTCTCCTCAAATCTAATGTCTTCGTCGCTCATATTTAATAACCTTAGGAACAAAGGTTTTCCTGAACTTTTCCTGAATTCCCTGAAACTTTTCTCACATATCCTCTAATAAACGTATTTATGTATTCATACCATATTTCACTACCGCACATTAGTTCATAAAGAATCTATTAGAGTAAAATCTTCTCGGAGTTTTTGACGATTTATAGTTGTGATACAATTTATGGACTAATACCTGATAACCAAATATGTAATGTCTTTTCTGACGATAAATTAAAACCAAATTTGAGAGAGAACTGCAATTGTAATCACAAGATTGCATACTAAATTTCCTATTGAAACCTATTGAAAATATATTGAAGTCTTGCTGTTGTGAGTATTCGTGTTTACATGCTTCTGAAAGTACAGACCAGCAGACAATCAACTCCTGCACGAATCCGGTATTTATACTTTAGCTCTTAAATAAGCTTACCCAATTTTATTGACTGGCTTTATTTATTTCTTAGTTATCATGTTAATTTATATACGGCCAAAAAGTTAGCCATACTAAATGTATTTGATTTAAAATTTGATAAACATCTACAGATTTAGAGTAGAGATCATATGCCAAATTTCTTCTATCTAGCTCAAAACGTTTTTTCTTCATTATGTTCATAGACAGATAAACGTTCATAATTCCAGAAATGTTTATTTATTTATTTATTTTTATCTCAGAGAGGTCAGAAACATGGCGATTCATCACGATCTTGAGTTCAACTTTTTTAGATGATTGCAATACTTTTCTTTTATATATTCTTCAATTTGTTGCTTAATGAAAGATATTTAAAAATGCAAAGTGTAGTCGATACTTTTATCAATCATATGATAATATTAAGATGTTGAAATATAACATAATTTATTCTATTTATTTAAGACAGATGTGGACAAACTGAATCTTTTTAATTTGCCATTAAATTAAACCATTATTTTTTCTTTATTCGGGAAACCAAGAAATTGTTTCTTGTTCGTTCAATGCTAATTTGCTGGTTACGTTAAGGAAGATTAATTTAAATAAATTGTATTATACAATTTAAAGATTAATGAATATTTCACTATTGCGTCATTATTTAGATTAAAATTATATAGATCTATTTGCAAATATTATTTCTTGAAAGTTAAGCTTAAAACAATTCCTCATTGGAGGTCAAATCAATATATGTTAGCAATTTTCCGCATACCAATTAAAATAAAAAGAGCAGATTTCTTTTTTTCCCCTTCAGTAAATGCCTCATTTCAATCGCAGAAAACTTATTATTGGTTGAAAGTTGAAACAATCGCAATAAGGAATCAAAATTGATGGATTGGTGTCTTAAGATGAAACATAACACAGGTGGTGTGACCTTCATCGCTGCTTAGAAGAAATCCCTGCTAGGCTTTTCATAACACATGTTTTAATTTAAAATGAATATTGATTGTTTTAGAGCTGGAAAACTTCAGCCTTTCTTCAGTATTTTAATATTATTTTTAGAGGACATCGAATTATTTATTTTATAATTATTATTATGTTCGTAGCTTTAGAATTTATGACAGGAAACATGAGTTTTCTTTTTTAATTAATTCTTACACATATAAGGAAAAAATATTCTTTTTTTTATATGAACCAATCTGTCAAACCTGTAGAAGAAGAGTTTCGTTAATTGAATGGGCAAAGATTGAGTTGACATTCATATTTTTAAAATCTTAAAAATACTCCTGGAAATTGAAATAAAATCTCCATTCACTTTGCCATTGTTTTTTGTATAGTAATGAGTACCAGTTATGCTACTTTTTGTTGTAATAACACAATATGTCTCTTAATTACAGTTTTATCTGAAATTCGTTTTTCAAACAAAAGTCGAAATTCCCTTTTTGATTAAAAAAAGATTAAAGAAAATGAATAATAACTTCTTAAATATCATATTTTAAACCATAAGTCTAAAGAAAGAAACGTCAATCAATCCTTTTAATATGATGTTTCGTACTTTTTTAAGTTACTTTTAAAACATTAAAGAAATTAACACTATATTAGAGAAATATTAATGTTTTAAAATTAAATTATCTTCGATGCTAATACTTTCTAACTGAAAAACTAGAGACTTTGATATTAAAGATGCTTTGAAAGAAAATTAAAACTTATTTGAACACAAAGAGATATTTTAATTACAATAGAAATTTCACCATTTAGAATGAAAAATGAAGAAGCATTTATGATGTAAAAGAAAATATCAATTATCTCAAAATCGCTCCGGTCTGCCGCTATAAAATTCATTTCAATTATTAGATGGTTTCATCAAAAATTAATCAAATTTAATATTCTTAAGAAAAATTTGAAATGGCATTTATTAGAAAAGCAAGAACAATTTCAAACCAAGCTGTTCAAAATCGTTACTCATCAAAAGATTTTTATGTTGCATTTCATAGTTACTATGGAAACCACTGAAAGAAATATGCTCATTATATAGTATGTTCTGGAAAGTTCTGTTGTTAAGATATAAATTTTAATGTTCTAAATGTACTAATTTCATGCTTTCTTTCTTTTTAAATTATTTTTTATTCTTATGCATTGTGTTACAGATTGATGTTCACTTCTTTCCTTTTGATACATGTGATCGAAATTATATTTAAAAATAAGATTATGAGAGATTACAAAGTGACATGTTCTTATTTTTAGGCACATTTAATTAACTCACTTTATTTCTTGTTTATACAGGTAGAATTTTGATACCAATTATTCGTTAATTTCCTGATGTGCCAGAATTTTTAAGTCTTTTATATTTGCCTGCTTTTGGTGATACAATTAATTATTGATTAATAGACAAAATAAATTAATTTTTTAATCCATGAGAGTGTCTTTCATAATAATGATTTTGAGAAAATTATGATTTTAAGATTCCGCAAATTTTATAATAATAATTCATAAAATATAGACAAAAAGTATAAAAAATAAATCTAAGTAAGTTTTTTTCTGCAGTATTTAAAGTATATTTCATAAATAATTTTATTAGGTTTATTTTCATTTTGGTAACAGTTTACATTCGAAGGGAAAAAAAAAGAAACAGAAATGTATGTTCACATGCTCTACTTTACTTTTCAACAGGACAGTGTCTGAATGTGTTACGAAGTATGAGCAACGATAATTCTACGAAAAAAAATCTATTTGTTTCGCTAAATAAGTTATTGCTTTAAGATAGCAAAAATTATGTCAATAGTGAACTCCAAATATGATTAAAGCGTAAATATACAATGGGTAAAAAAAGTTTCCTTACGGAAGACTAAAATAAAAAATAAACCAGCATAATTTTTAATCTCTGCTTTTTATCTTTATAAACTACTTATATATTGACAATATGAGTCTTTAAAAGTTTCATAGTAAATTTCTCTTTTTCACAAAACTCATCAAGTCTGTTTGCAATTTTTAAGATAAATGACGAAGTATCACGCAAAAAAAGTTTCCGTACGCAATATGCAATTTCCTCCTGACGTGCTCTACAACTAATCCACAGTAAATATTCGAAGTTTGATGGTGTGTCAGAGTGAAGAATACGACATAACAACAGTTGTTTAATTCCAATGTTTCGCTGATCGTCTTAAAATGGAAATACAGAAATCCATTCGAGAGTTAGTGATTTGGTTGCGTAAAAATGGATTATTTATGAAAAAAAATCAGTGAAGTGACTTACAAACCAAAGTCTACATTGCAATATATTATTGAACGATACCGTGATGTGTAAACATTTGAGGATAGAGATCGAACTGGAAGAACTCCGAAGTTAAGTCGCTTGCATAAAAAATATATCATGTGTAAGGTGCAAGATAATCCCTCGGATTAGAGCACCTCATTTAATCAATTTGCAACTGATTTAATGGTTAATTACAACATTAAATTCGCATCTTAAATTGTGAGAAATGTCATTTAAAAAAGTTATAATGGATGTGGGGCCCGTAAGAAGCCTGTTATAAGTCTTTGCAACAGAAAAAACGTCTCGAGTTTACAAAAAAGCATATAAGCGAGCCTCTATCTTTTTTGCAATCGGTCTATTTTAGTGATGAATCAAAATTTAATATCCGTGGGTCAGATGGTCGAGTTATGATCTGGAGGGAATCAAAACAGCATATGTTACTTAAAAATTTATGTGAAACTGTTAAGCATGGTGATGGTTGGAATATGGTATGGGGGTGTATAAGTGCTGCTGGTGTCGGATATTTATGTTTTATAAATGCAAATATGGATAGGTACATACATCTTGACATTCTAAAGCAAAACGTTTAACCAATGCAGATAAATTGTCCCTTGAAATGGACTTTACTTTTCAACAGGACAACGATCCTAAGCACACCTCTAAGATTTGTCAAGTGTAATGTCTCTATAATGTTAAAAAAACAGCTTCATAGCCCTCCCCAGTCTCCCGATTTAATCCTTATAGGACATTTATTGGAAGAAATTGCTCATGAACTAATATATATATATATATTTATATATATATATATATATATATATAAATATATATATATATATATATATATATATATATATATATATATATATATATATATATATATATATATATATATATATATATATATATATATATATATATATATATATATATATATATATATATATATATATATATATATATATATATATAAAGAACAGGGTTGAACTCAAAAGGGTCATTCAAGACATTTGGAGTAGTATTTCTCCAGAAACAATAAAAAACTGATGAGGGCTATGCCACAACATTTGAGAGAAATGATAAAGGCCAAAGGAAGGCGTACCGATCATTAAATACAAGTTGCATGAAAAAGATTTACAAAGGTTTACAAAAAATACAAGCATGAAAAAGGTTTTTCATTTACAATATAAATACCGTACGGAAACTTTTTTGTTCCTTATTAGTGGCATTTTTTTATTCTTTCAATTTAATTATTTAATTTTCTTCATAGTTTTTCCTTTATAATATTCATAAATAATCAATGAAATTGTGTTAAACCAATTTTAAAATTTTAATTTTCATAACAAAATATTTTTGTGTCAAAAATTAAACTTTTATTAGCAGTCATAGCTGCGTACGGAAACTTTTTTTACCCGCTGTATGTAACATAAGAATTATTTGACTGGACCTACACCTAATAAAATCATCGAATTAGCTTATGAAATTTTTGGGGTTATTTGTTTTTCTCAGAAGAGGAAAATTTCAGCATTATATGAGGCACATTTTTTAAAAAAATTGCAAAACATTGACTTATCATCCAATTCATACATTCCTCTAATAAAATATTTTGTCTAAAATTGCCAGTATGAGGTTATTTTTAAAAGCACTATGGTTTAATGAGATAGTTATTTCTCTTATACGTTTCCCAAAATGTGCAGGTTTTGGCAGTGCCTATAACAATTGTCAGATCGCGTTGTCAAATATATATTAATTATTTTAGAGAATTCACAGAAATTTCAATTTATTGATAATTACTATAGCAGCTAACATTGTATTGTTTCTCCAAAAATTCACTGTTTGTTATTCTTTCTCTTTTATAAACATATCAGTTTAATTTGCCTATTTAAATCCTTAATCACCATGCATGCAATGAATTATATCTTTTCATACTTATAATCTAGAATTGTATCCTTAAATGAATTCTATAATTTGATACAAAAATTATGCATACTACACAAACACGCGAGCATTTTATATATTTTTAATTGAATCAGTACTACAGCAAATTACCTAAATCGAAAAGATTAGGTAATATTGATATCTTCTGACTAAATCTGTAGGAGTGGTCTCTACGAAACTTTCTCACACACTCTCCAATAAAAAAAATCTTATCCAACTTCCTCCACATAAATTGGAATTGTGAACCTTTGATAAGGCAATGGGTATCTTGAAAGACATTGTTGAAGGTTTGCAACGAGCTATAGATCTTTGGCGCGAATTCCGCTATTTTACTGAATCTATCACGAGAATATGTATCTAATTTTCTTTTTTGACGGTCAATTGATACCAAAATTCAGCTTAAAACTACAAATGTAGTCAAAAAGCATACCGAATTTTACTGATTTAAATCATTTTGTTTATGATTTATCACATTTACATGCATGGGAAAGGTCATACTGACTGACAATCAATCGTCCAACGGAGATTCAAATTTTGATGAAAATATCTATTTTAGATTATAATTCTATATTAAATTTTATTTATCTAGCTCACTGCGTCGTTCCCTTTTATTCGAACTTCTAGATAGACTTCCTGTCAATCATTTTGTTCTAAACTTCATAGAAACCAACAAATGTGGTGGTAATTCCGCATACTAAATTCTATACACTTTGTTGAAAGACTTTTTGAGTCATCGTGCTCTCAGACATACATAGTGACAAAAACCTGTTTTTCGAACTAATGGTGGTCTGAAGCCGAAATGAAAAGGTACGAAACGACACTGTATAAATGAAGACTTTATTCAAAGTATAAACCATAGGCCTAAGCACAACGATTCCATTGATTAACGAGACGAAGGATTCCTTGTTTCCAGAATTTCTGTGGCCGTGGCAAGACCTAATCCTACACAGCGCCCTTGAGTTCACCGTCCGAGGGGAAGCGCTTCGCTTTCATATGTTTTTTAAGGGGACCGAAAGCATGAAGATCGCAGGGCGACATGTTCGGGCTGTAGGGAGGATGGTCGAGCTGCTCCCACTTGAACTTATAAAGATCAGGGTGTGTGACCCTGGAGATGTGTGGACGCGGGTTATCATGGAGCAGAACCACACCCTCCTTGAGTAGCCCCAGTCTCATGTTCTTGATGGACCTGAGTAGTCTTCGGAGTGTCTCACAATACACATCGGAGTTAATGATTCCACCAAACTGCATTCACACGCACTGCCACATCAATTGGACGGAGCTCTTTATAAGAGCCTTTGTTCTCTCCTGGGCATGTGGGCACCCGCGCATGCTCCGATCAACGCCGAAGACTCCAATCGCATCCCAAGATGCCTCGCTACGTTCTTCCATAGCGGCATAGGCAAATATGTTACCGGTTATGCTTTTCCGACGTTTCGTAACTTTTCATTTGAACACCCTATATAATTGGATATAATATACTGAAAAATATTTTTTTATTTTAAAGTATCGTTATATATTGATTGTGAATATTTTTCTCAGGTATTTTAGTCTTCTTCTATTATAAAGCGAATTAAACTACTAAAAAATCTCCACTTTATAACTATATCGTTTGTTTTTGCTTTTTTATATTTATCTTCAATACGAATTATGTTTTGATATTGTGGCTTTCATACCATATCATAATTTATGCTTCAATTATTTGAATTTCTGTTTTTGAAGTTTTGAATACCACTTGCGAGGGAATGAAATAATTTAAAAACAGTCAAGAAAATAGAAATGTTGAGTAAAATTTCTTGAAGTACACTACGTATCGCATGAATCCTATGGGAGCACATTCTATATATTTCAAGCATCCCAAGTTTTTACATTTTTTTTTCATGCAATGAAATTAAAAAAAAACACAGCAACTTTCACTTTTTATAAATTTTAATGTAGTTAAACAGGTGTTAAAACGTATAAACCTTATCATTAATTGAGTGCTACAAAAGCTGACTTCGCAGTGTTAAACATTTGAACTAAGTAAGCCGGAATTCTGCAAGTTCATAGGTTATATTATAATGTATAATCTAATATTATAAATAGTAATAAAATATTTTATCATGGAAAAAAAATACTTTCTCTTAATATTCTAAGCATTAAGAAGAAATATTCTTATTTCCACATAATCGATATATTTAATATTCTTCTAGAACAGCAAGTGCCTTCATTCATACTAGTGATTTTCAAAGACTAAATTTGTTAATATTTATATTTTTATAATATTTTAAATTTATGATATTATATAATCTTCTAATGAATAGTATATTCATGCAAAACCACAAAAGGCTGAATTAATAGAGATCTTTAAATAATTTAGATAACTTAAAGTATTGCGTTTATGATATATGAATGAAATGAAAGTCCAAGAATTTGTTTTCAAGTGATTAGAGTTTATATTTCTTGTAATAATGCTTGCTTTTCGATAAAAAGTATTATTTAGTATTTTAAATACATTAATGGAACAATGTAATTTTAGAAATATAAACAGTATGACAATGTAAACAATAATTTTAAAAATAATTTTGTCCCGTATTTTTAGTCTTAAATCTTTTTTATAATTTATGATTGTAAACTTTAGATAATCAAAAATTACTATTTCTAAAATTAATTTTTAATCAATTTTTATATAGATTACACATTAATTGATAATAAAGAAATTCAAATTTACTAAAATATTCCATTCTCATCGGCAACCAATATTTGCATATAATTTCAAAACTCATAGAATGTGAAGAAGTGAAAAAACTGTAATAATATGTTTTTTCTTAAAACATAAAACATGCAGAATCAAGTAATAACATTTAAAAACAAACAATATCATTCAAATTCTATGACCTTTTTATGTATAAATAGACTATGCATGTAAATCAAAAGTAAATAGTTTCTATAATAAAAAATTAAAATGCCAAAACGTGTGATTTAATTTTACCGCAACATTTCTGAAAGATTCGGGATAGAAATTGAATATGTCTCTGCCAATGAAGGAAAGTGTAAAAAAATCCATTATCATAAAATTTTTATAACCTTTTTATGTATATAGAATTGTTATTATTATTTAAAGTAACTAGAAGAAAATTACAAAAATTTAAGAGTAGTAAATTCTAGTTGGTGTGAATTTGATTTAAATCTGTAATTTCTGCATTGGCCATACTGCGAATTTTTTTAATTAAATGTTGTAATGCGGATTCTTGAAAAATATTACGATACTCTTTCTAAGGTCTAGTTACAATCTTAACAATTTAAAGACCATTACTTCGCAAAGATTCCGAAACTTGTTAAAGAGCAAGACTGAAAGCGTTGTAAACTTCAGAGTAATTTGAAAATCGATGACTGCACCTGGAAACTCTTTACGAAACGTAACCTTTAGAAAACAATTTTTCGTCACGGTACAGAAGCTCTAAGTAAATCACTGATTCTCAAGGGACTTGGCATTGGATATTTCGCAAATGCTTAGCTCTGGAATTCCTTTGTAGGAACAATGCGAGAAGGAAATAAATATATTTGAAGAAAACAAAGCTCTCAGAAGAAAATATCTATTCTCAAGTTCTGAATTCTACTTGGTAACCAACAACAAAGAACTCTATAGAAAAAAGAAGTAGATTTTTTTTTTATTTAAAGAATTTTTTTTAACTCCGTTGACACATAATAGCCGTAAAAGAAAATATAAATTACTCGTCTTAAGTCTAGCATGGAACAACATAAAAAAGGGCTACATTTTATGTCCTTGTAAACACTTCAGTCTCTTACTGTTGGTACCCTGGAAGCTCCTGTTTTTATGCTCCAGTGAACGACATCGAAATTACTCGAGAAAAAGTAGTTAACCCGCAGGAATCGTTTACAAGTTTTCGACGCTAATCAAAATACGTGCTAAATTTTATCGGCCTCAAGAAGACCAGAGAAGGTGCTAGGGAGATAATGGAAGAGAGCTTTCTTCAAATTATCTGGTACAAGAACCTCTTTATCACTGCATGTGATACAAATATTGATGTTTTGCAAGACGATGAATTATTCAGTGGCTGAGATGCAATTTGTTTCAATACTCCCCCATCTGATATTTTCAGTATGATCAGATGGAAAAAGGAAATAAATTGGCTGATATTAAATATTTCGTTGGAATTTTTAAAGCTGTTGCTATGTTTAACGTCAAATAAAATACAAAATGTCTTGTGACGTTAACAGCGAAGTCTTTAAACAATTCTTTACAACTATGAAATCATTTTAGAAGATCATAAATTATATAAAACATGCATTTTAAAGCAAAAAAATATTCCTTTGAATTTTAAAAAAGTATAAAATTTATTTTATATCTAATTAATAAATATATTAAAAATATGACATTTATTAATTAAAAATATATTTGGAAATAATAAGATGTTACTTCCAAAAATACAAAGATTGGAGTAATAAGTTTTAAATATTGATAAAAGATGGCTTATATATAAAAATTGTCTCTAATAATTATAGAAATATCATAAATTTCAATAAATCTTTACAATTTCAAAACTTTTTAAAACTTAAATGAAAATATACGTCGATCTGGATTAATTAACTATACAAAGTATTTTTTTTACTACAAGAATCATCTTGTGCTTGAAGACAAGATGCACAAATGTATCCAAGGAAGGGAATAACAGGGGAAAAGAATTACAATTTCGCTTTGACATCGCAAAAATTAATCCAGATTTTGAATATGTTATAAATATTTATAAGAAATCTTATTATTCAAAATTTCAGTTTTTTTAAATTTTGAATCTTTAAATTTTTTATTTAACGAAAATTCCAGCGTCACGTGAATTTTCAATTTTAATCAAATAGGTGTTTAAAAAAGCTGTATGAATTATTATTTCGGCTAGACGCAATATATTCTCAGCGCAACACATGATGAAACTTTATTGAAATATTTTATTTTTCACAACATTATAAATTAATATAGTAGCTACAAAAATACTTATTACTGTATAATGTGTCTCCGAAACAGCTGTGCTGCCAGCAGAAACTGAGAATGATAGCAACTATCAGGTAGAAATATTATTAAATATAATTAAAAGCTATTTTTTTTAAAATGATAAAAATATATTATATTTTATGAAGTAGGAAATTAATGATGTTAGCAATATTTAAAATATAAATACACCAGAAAGAATCCACTGAATTGATACGATGCCAAAAAGTTGAATTTCAAGATAGCAAAATAGAATACCATTTCTAAATGCATGCTAGAATATCTAGAAAAATCTATACAGAATATTAGAACTTAGTATCATGTAAACACATCTAAATTGTTTCTTGTGAAAGTTTATTTGCAAATAAATAATTTCTTTATTTTCCATAATGCAAAAAAGTCATGCATTCGTTAAGATTAAATAAAAAAGGAATTCCGGATATGTTTGACTGCCCAGATGTTCCAATGGTTTAAGTGGAAACAAATTGTCTGAAAATGACTTGATTGAAACAGATTATCAAAAAAGTAATGCTGAATTGTTAAATACATATATATAAATGTTATATTTTGAATGAGATGAGATTAAATTGTATAAGATTTGTCAAAAATTGGAACATTGTCTCTTCTTTTAAAATTTAATGTGAAAGAATGTTTTTTTTCTTGCATGAGGGAGAAAAAAACATATATTGGGCAGTTAATTTCACCAAGTACCTCTTTCGTTTATTTAATACTTTATAATAAACTCTAAGACACTTTATAAGTTTTCCTGGTTATTGCTAGTATATTAAAAGAAATAATTTCTTGAACTATATCCGCAATTACCCGCTCTTATCCCCCCCAAAAAAAAAACTGTTTGTGGGATAAATTTGAGTTAGTGCGGTAAAACTAAAGTAATTGTGATTAAAAAATTCAAATTGGTTCAGAACAAAAAGAAGATAGGAATAGTAGTTATTTAAAACTAGTGAAATTTAGAATTTTAAAGGCTAAGACAATTTATAAAATTTCAATGGGTCACTCAACATGACTTTAAGAATAAAAGTCTCTTCTAAAAATATGCATACGTTATTTTTACTATTAGACTTTATTGGCATTTTTAGACCTTTCTGCTCAATCTCAAATAATATATATATATATATTTTTAAATAAGACTAATTTTGCTATACTGATAAATTTTATTTATAGAAACTCTTCTTGTGAATGAGCCTTTTTCTCCGATTCAAAATTTGCTCGAAACATGTCTTTCACTATCACAGAATTCTCTGCACCTAGGATCATTTGGAATGATTACATGAACCCAAATATTTGTTGGGTTCATGAATAGGAAATTTGCATATATTTATATACAAACCGAATTTACATATATAATCTGAAACATTATCACTACATTTCTGTAAATAATTAAAAATTTTCACGTTTTTGATTGTTGAAATCATAAGTCACGAGAAGGCTTTCAGTTGAAACAATTCTTCTACATGTAATAAATAAATAATTAAATAAATAATAAAAAAAATTATTTCACTAAACAAATACTCATGTTTTTTTTCTTAATTTTTAAAATTTTTTTAAAAGCGCTGAGACCGGATAATTTAATTCTCCACTTGAATGTAATTCGAAGTCAAAAAGTAATTTGAAACAC
Organism: Argiope bruennichi; assembly: GCF_947563725.1. NCBI lineage: Eukaryota > Metazoa > Arthropoda > Arachnida > Araneae > Araneidae > Argiope > Argiope bruennichi. The sequence goes on along the minus strand of NC_079155.1, from coordinate 72,115,789 downwards.
AGAAGTAATTTGTTAAAACAGAATGAACATCTAATTTCATTCAAGATTCATAAATACATGCTTAAGCAATGGTTATAGTTTCGGATTGGTTTAATGTTTTTTTTTTATTTTTTTTTTTAAAGAATTTACAAAATGAAGAGTAAATTTTTTTAAAGGAGATGCAACCATGATTGAGATGGCATTATAATACATGCTAACATTTTCTTTCGCTTTTATTAAATTCGATATAAAGTATAATCTGTTTCGTTACAATAGTAAGATTAAATACACTAAGGAACATCGCATTATTGTTATACATTACAGTTCTTATCACTATAAAAATAAAAGACATTTGTCCATATTTTTGACATTTTCAAAGACATATAACATTTGAAATTTCGAAAGGAATCTGATTTTTTCTTCTTTTTTAATACTCAACATGCTTTATTTTAAAAAGTATAGGCTGAAGAAAAATATTCTGCCTACTCCTTCCTTGAGACCATCAAGGTCGACCACCTGCATTAGGTTTCATCATGAGATACCTGTCCATCAATTTTGATTTCTTGTTGCAATTGTTTGAACTTCAGACGATGTTTATCGGTGCAGAGATGAAAGGAGATATTTAAGAATGGAGGAGAATTCACTATTTCATACTTCTTTGATTTGTATGGAAATAATTGTGATCTAAGCAACATTTGTCTTAAATTATAAACATTTATATTTTTTCAAAATATGTATTATTTGTATAAGAATGAATTGCATATCAAAGGAATTGTATATTTTGGACACAATTTAAAAGTTTACATTCCTTAGTAAAAAATAATTTCTTCGGCTAGAATTAAAGAGATATGATTTCATTTGTTAATTTCATCAAACGGTAAATTGTAAAAAATGGGTGGATGAAATCACTTTCATGTAAAACAACATCGTTAAAGTCGAAAAATGTCCAATCAAATGATATAAAAAATATATAAAAATTCGTATAATACACAAGCTTTTATAAGTCTTGTTAAAAATGCAGACTCTCTGAAAAATGATACCAATGAAAAAATCAATCTTTGACCTCACATTTTTTTTCTTTATTTATAAGATTTATGAGACATATTTTGACGATCATAAATGGGTATAATGAATGTGCAGTTAAAGCCAGTTTATACAGATTTTTTTTGTTCTGTTTTGTTATTGCAATATTTAAAAGCAGCGTGCATTCCTTTCAAATAAAATAACATGATTATGAAGTTGAATCTCATTTAAATATGTAATTCATTTGAAAGATGGAAAACATCTGCATAAAGATTGTAATTTTTTCTCTAATTTTTTTTATCAAACAGTCGTTTAGTTTTTTTTTTTTTTTCTCATAGATTTACGGCTAAGATTAAAGGTTATTTGAATAAGCATTGAAAAAGTTTATATAAATGTTTCCTTTGTTTTAATCAAATCTTCAAATTTTTATACAGTTAGGTTTTTGATATATATATATATATATATATGAAATGGTTATATAATTATCTTATTTCATAAATTTGAAAATGAGTTGAAATATCTATATTTATAAACGGAGCTTATGTGTGTGTATGCGTGTGTTTATACGTGCCTATGCTTGTGTGTATGAGTGTCTGTGTATGTGTGTCTGTATATGTGTGTATGTATGCGTGCATGTGTGTGTGTGTATGCGTATGTTTGCTTGTGTGTTTGTGTGTATGTGTAAGGAACATTATCATCTCAAGTCACGTTAAAAACAATCAGGTTCTATAAATACAGCCTCAGCAGCTAATTTTAATTGGCATAGACCAGATGATAATGTCATAATGCATGTCATTTTTTATTTCAATATTAAAATAAAAAACAACAAATAAATACATTTATTATCAATTGTGGCAATTGTATAATTTTAGTCAAACAGCGTTTTAAAATTTTATTGCCTGGAATCGTGTATGAGAAAATAATTCATGTTAACACTAAATTTACATCCAATTGTATTGTTACAAAACAGCTGGAAGATACATTATCTGTAATACCAAACTAGTAATATGTATGATTTGGAGAATATATTTTAATTATTATATGTATGAACGGAAATAAGAATTATAAATATTTTTAAAACCATTAATTTTAAATGTATATGTAACAACAAATATATCCTTAAAAATTTTGGAAAGTGAAAAAAACAATTCTCAATGGTTGGATTGAAATGAAAAAAAAAAAAAAATATTATTTTATTTATCTAGAATGTAAACCAAAGAAATGTCCTAATGGGCTATAGGACCATTAAACCTTTCATTTTTCAATCTTTTTATAATTTAATTTGGAAGCTGAAACCCTTCCGAACATGTTTTGGTTTTCAACATCTGCGTATATCAGTTTAAAAGATATAGTCAAAAGAGTGAAGATCTTTTTTCACTCAGAAATTTTTACTTTAAAATAATTTTTCTCAATACTACATTTTCAGAGCTTGTGAACTTATTTAACATGAAATTTTCCAGCATCGTATCAACATGAAATTTTCCAGCTATGCTAATACACACATAATAAAGTACTCCACTCAAAATCAAAGAATTATTATACACACAGTTTTTTTCAATGCCTGGTAATATGCTAAAAATGTTTTTTAAAGCATTGTCATGTTTTAACAATATAAAAAGCAAAATAAAGTAAATCTATTAAAATATTTTTCACTTTACGTGGCTATCAAAACAATGTTCATTGGGAGTAAATTGGTGTAACATTTGTTAATATAAATTGCATATTTTCTGAAAAATTTTGCTCGCAAGCAAATTCTGTCTGCGACAATATATGCGGAATATGATTTTCTCATATATTTTAATTAAAGAAAATTATTTGACTGATTTAAAAATTCATAATTATAAGGTAAAATGTCTTATAAAACTGTGGTAAAAATCTATTAAATGCAATAATCTTTTTCTTACGTTAATAAAAGGAATCGCATTTGACTAACTTTCGAGGCCTGTTTTAGCTGTTAAAGGTCCTATAGCCCCTTCAACTACTTTATAGAAAATATTTCCCAATATGCCTAAATATAGCACTTATTAGTTTAAAAATAGAATTAAGACATCTGAAAAGATACTGGATGGCAATATAATCTCATCATATAGTCGTTTGAATGAGTAGAAAACGCATCGGACTAGTATAGACTTAAATCTTCCCGGTAAGCAAAAATTCCTGGAACAATTTACACCTCGGAAACGTTCAGGAGAAAAGCCTTAAATGGTGGGAAACAGAGCATATTTCGGTCAGGCACGCCTTTACAGCTCCCAGAGACCTAGGTTGCTCGCTATATATGTTTTATTCCGAGTTTTTCTCTTACCAGATTGGCCGTTTGCCACTTTGTATTGAGTTTTTATTTGGTTGCATACGGTATGAAAAAATTCTTTTTGTATGCTTTTGTTGTGGCGAGGGGAAAAGTAATTTAACTCCGGAAGTTCTGGATTGCGGTTCATATATGCTTTTGTTTACCGGTGAAAAAAGCGAAAAAATGGGCAGAAATAGTTGACTTGAAACCTCACGCTGGGGAGTTCGTTGGAAAAGTAACATTTTTTTGTTACTATGTTATTTTATTCGTAGGCCTAAGCTTTCTTTTTTTTTCAGTGAGTATATTTATTGATTTGCGAAATTCAAGTAAACTATAAATGTTTCATACTTTTTTTAATCTAAAGTTTTTAAACTTAAACAAGTTTTGATTCTAAAATAGTAGATGAAATAAATTGGCTCAACTCAAATAGAAATCGAATGAAATGTTTGGCAAACCTTAAAAGTTAGAGTAGCATTACATTTTTCAATCCAAAACCTTCTTTAAAAATTAGTCATATTAGAATAAATATTTGGAAAATTACATTATAATCATGCTATTACTGTGTTTCAGTAAATCATGCTATTACTGAAACACAGGAATAGAAATAGTATCAAATAAATTATATTCGTATCTCCTTAGTACAACTGAAAAACAGACATGGAAATAGTATCAAATAAATTGTATTTTTATCGCCCTAGTACAACTGAATCTCAGGCATCGAAACCGCATCTAATAAATTGTATTTGTATTACCCTAGTACAACTGAAATACAGGTTTTGAAATAATAGTAAATAAATGATATTTGTATGTCTTGTACAACGGAAACAAAATGTATCAAAATGATATGAAACAAATAATAATGATATCAATCTTGTAATGAAATGTGTATTGAAAAAAACAACAATCAAGTATTAAAATAGGATGAAATAAATTTAATTCTTTCGTCCCTAATAATCATATATAACCCGAAAATCAAACACTCTTTTCTGTAGGGTAAAGAAATTGTATTTTTGCAATTGTTTTTTGTTGATAGAACCAATTTTACTTGGCGCTTAAAATTTTAATCATATAAAAGTTGAATCCAAAGGGTTAATAGCGTAAAAGATTTTAGGTTGATATTTTATCATTATATTCCCCAAAAAAATCTTTTAGAAATCAAAATCATGCTTGTACAGTTACTTGGAAAAGTACATTACAACAAATGAAGCACTGGGCATTGAAATAATATGGAATAATCGGTAGTAGATTCTATCTTCAAACATTGATGGAATATATATTGAAAGACATAGAAATAAATGATAATAGTATAAAAATTATATGAGTAAAATTGCACAAATTTACTTCAAAAATTGTTTTAAAAATCATAAACCACAATTGTGCAATTGATTGGAAAATTACATTAGAGTAAAAACAATACTGATAATAATACATATCCAATGACAAAATAACGAAGCAATTGTTTATGAAATTAGGTATTCTGTGTTTCCTTTTTCTCTGAAAAAATTCCACATCACTGGTTTTTGATATTAAAATCCAGTATTTTTCTGTTCCAGTATGTTTCTATGGCTACAGAGAAAAAACATTCAATATTTCTCTTTAACTTCCAAGTGCTTTCTAATTGAAAATAAGTTGGAAAAAATAAAAGACAAACTGTGTATACGATTTTTAAAATAAGTAGCTCTAATTTGAATGATTACAAAGTAATGAGACTCAAAATAGATACTCAAATAGAGACTCAATAATAGAGATAGAGACTCAAATAGATAATAGAGACTCAAAATAATTATTTTCCCCATCTTGAGGGGTTTCAACACTTAAGACTTAATAGGTACGCTATTCTAATTATAATCAAAAGTCCATCATTTTTTTCCTGATTTTTAAATCGGCTTTGAATGTATTTATACTTTTCTTTTTTCATTTGCTCTATAATGTTTAGATGATCTCTTGCCTAAAGAGAGGAATTTTAAATGATAGCCTTTAGAAATTTTTTTTATTAATTCTTTGTAAGCAATGACAAAAAGAAAAATATTCGAAAATCAAACAGAAAGGTGTTTAAATTTTATTTGCATGCGTAACGGCTACTCTAAATAGTTTCTCTGACACGGTATCTAGTTGCAAATCCATTACATGCCTCTCATTGCGAAGTGTTCTACATATTCTGCTAACATTACTTCTTATATTTTAAGTCCGTGGGAATATCCCTAAGATTATGTTTTAAGGTAGGTTTGCATTAAGTATAGTCACCTCCAAAATCTTTACATGCCCAGAATAAATTTTATGTCTGCTCTAGAAAAAGACTGCGCATGCTCGTAAAGAAAACGGACATGTATTTATCTTTATGGGACAGACTCATAACGTTGTTCAATCCCCTCCTTTTTCTGCAAATTGGTGCTGAGTGCTCAGGTAACCAGTTAGGTAGCCATTAGTATTATCTTAGTTAGCCTTACGTTTCAGGGGTGACAATGTACGGAATGAACTGAAGGTATGCTCAGAGAATGCTTCACAAAATCGTGAAAGAGGTTACTACTGGGTGTTGTACGTGTGGCAGATGAATTATTATATAATGAAAAAAAAAATAACTTTATCCACTATTATGTCCAAAGATTTTTTTCTATCGTTTTTTTTTATATTGATATTATAATTATTCTGAATCAGGGTAAACATTTTAAATTATCTTGTGTTTTATCTGCATATACTGACTATCTAAGAACAGCAGAAAAGGCCATTTTCCCGAAAGGAAATTTCTGGTTGAGCTTGGATCTCATGAAGTATATGATGGTCATGACAATCATTCGCCAAAGATTACCGAAATAAACAAATGTAGTTTATGCAATTGAAAATAATTTACGCTTTTATTTTGAATATTTTCGCAGTGCGTATGAACTTCAGACTTCTACTGAAGCTATAAAGAAGATGAATATGTTTTATTTGAAAATTCAATGCATTTAGTAATTTTCCATTATTTTCATCTCAGATTATTTTAAATAGATATTTTCAATCAGCATCTTTCTTGTATAGCTTAATTTCTGTAAAATGCCACTTTATCTAGGAAAATTTTAAAGAAACAATCTGTTGCTGTTGTTGCTTGTATGTATCCTATTTGGTTTATAGTAACTGCCTTAGACTTATAATGAAAGTATGTAATAGTCACAATGATCCGGATTTCCTACACAATACCGAGAACGAAGTCTGATTCCTCTCCAATTTAAGAAGAGTTGATTTCTTTCTGCAGATATTTCAGTGGCAGATGAAATATTTTTGTTGCTGCGTTTGCCAATGTTTTAACTGAGTTTGAAAGAAAAGAATGAAAATTTAATAAAAAGATTCTTTTTTTCTGTTTTGACTTACTCTACTTGTTTTATTAAGGACTCAAAATAAAGGGCAAGTGTGATAATTTCTGGAGCATTTACTGCTTCTCGCGAATACATGACAGACTGATATTATTTTTGCAGGAATTTCAGGAGTAAGTCATATAACTGACTTTCCGACCCGCCCGAAGGCACACGGATAAAGAAACAGGACCGCGGCAACAGCAACACTATCGGGAACTGTGGTTGAGTCCTAAGGGCCATCACCAGCCACAGTACAACCCTTCCTGAAGGAAGTATGTTTCGTCATCGATGGGAGGAGCCAGATCCCCCACCTTTTTGTGTACCCTCCAGGGTGGCGAGATCCAACCACCATACTGGAAGCATCTCATCCTCTTTCGAGGTGCCCCCCGGTGGTTTAATTTCAGGGGTGATTGAAATATTTCTGTTAAGCTTGAAGAATTGAAGGAAAAAAAAGCCATCCCTATCACGTCTATCAATTTGCCTAGCTGCAAGTTCAACCAAGGCTATCAATTTTCTATTAAAGTACAAATCATATAGCTTGTTTCCCCACGAGGAGCACAGTAATGTTAAGTTGACACCTAGTTTTGTTGTATCAGGTGCAACCTGATACTAATATTCGATTGTATCTGATACGTATGCTTCTAGTACAGCTCATAACCAATCCTTTTCCCATCGGAATGAGACCGGGTACATGTTGGTTTTCGGTTCTCGCTTTTACTCCAAAGTTGTAGCTGATACTAATAAGAATTTGATTTTAAATTGGAATTTTGCTTCTTAGGAACGATTATATTGATGATGTGCTGGTGGTCTTCGCGTCGACAGTAGTTGGCGGAAAATAATTTGCCGTTATTATTAGTCTATGATTAGACGGTGGTTCTTCAGTGGAATGTGCACTGTTAAATATAGTAAAGGGCGGTAATGGCTCGGAATAAACTATTGTAAAACATGCTCATTACTTCGCTGAAAATGAATGTCAGGGAATTATTTGCACATTATTTGTTTTATGTAAGCAAAGTATATGTGTCGTTATAATATTTTGAATGAGATTGATATAGTAACACCAAACTGAAAATGAATGAGGTCGAGGAGAATACCCATTAGTATTTAAAACCTGATATACTCAGTATCTCATACTCTTAGTCTAATACATAGTTTTCTGTACTTGATATAAATTGTCAGATTGCTACAGCATCACTCGACCCTAAAGCACAGTCCGAATTCTGAACTTTCTGTTTTTAAAAAGCGTTAGGAGAAAAATATTAATTCTTAGCATCTTATTTAACTTGTTTTAGAATGCAATGTAATATATATATATACATATAATGAAAACCCGAATTACAGCGCGAAGGAGAATGGGTTTTCTCTACTTATTTCCTATTTTGTCCAGTTAAAATCATACGAATCTAGATGTCTTGTTCGTGAAATATCCAAAAGAAAGTGCAGTTGTTCAATTTTATTCTTGCTGGAACATGTTTGTGCTGATTGATTCATTTACGATGAGCGAAAAAAAATATTAATGTTTTTTTACGCTAAAAAGTGGAAAAATAGATTTCTTGAACAAATACAATTGTTACAGAAAAAACAAATAAACAAATTTAAATGTGATGACAGGTGATAAATACAACACTCTTTTATCCGAAGTTGAAAAAGCAAAATCTGCCTTTAACAAGACTTCTGTTCAGTACCGCAGATTAAAAAGGTTCGACATTCTTGAAATCAGTGGAATAAAAAAGTTGGTTTCTTCAAATGAGCCCATCAAATACTAGTTACCAGTTGAAGAAATTTTTGATGCCATCGAAAGTGCACATGTGGCCATAGGACATAGTGGTAGAGACAGACTTATCGAAACTTCAAGAAAATATGCTAACATAACCACTGAGATAATACAAATTTTTTTTTATGAATGTGTAAAATATGTCAACAGAAAAAAGAAATATGAAAAAAAAAAGGTTTGATTTCTAAATTTATCATTCACTCAGGAATGAATAGTCGCTGCCAACTGGATTTGATTGACATGCAATCTCAGGCAGAAAATGAATTTAAGTTTATTATTAAGGACCATTTAGCGAAATTTGTATTACTACGACCACTTCAGAGCAAAAGAACGGAATAGGGTGCGTTGCAAGTACTTCATGTATCATTTTGATATTTGGGGCTCGTTGTCTACTGCAATCTGATAATGGAAGAGCGTTTGTAAATTCAGTTATAGAGCAGTTACGTACGTATTGGCCAGAATTGAAGATTGTTCATGGGAAGCATCGTCATAGCCAGTCGCAGGATTCGGTTGAGAGGGCCAATCAAGATTTAGAAAATATTTTGCCTTCATGGATGAAGGATAATGAAACTATAAAGTGGTTATATGGTCCTCGTTTTGTACAATTCATGAAAAACAGAGCTCTACATTCAGAATTAAACAATCACCATACAAAGCTATGTTTGGGATTGAACCAAGAGTTGGAATGACAATCTCAACTTTGCTATTAAATATTATAAAAACTATCGAAGACGAGAATGAACTTCAGAAAATTTTCTAGGATATGAACGCAGAAAAACAAGCACAATCAGGAGAGCATATGCTCGCTAATAAGTCGACCAACATTTTCCTAATTAGAGAGGAAGCCAAAGAAAATTTAATAAAGCAAGCCAAATTAATGAAAAAGATATCCGATGCAACACATCCTGAGGTTGATATTGGAGGTAGAGTTTTTGTTTCCATTCCAAATGTTGATCGAGCAAAAGCTTATTTGCGAAATCTCATCGGTGCAGTGCTTGAAAAAAATAAAGATGGCCTGTACAAAATTGGTACGAAAGATGGAGTTCTGAACAAACTGTATTCGAGGTAAGAAATAATATTTAAACTTTATTAGTTTAGTATTTATTCAATAAATATAATTTATTCAATTTATATTAACTTTAAATTTTATAAGTATTTATACAGTAGATTATATTTATTCAAGGTACAAGAATGATACAAAAGTTTAACATATTCCCTGATTTTTAGATCTGAATTCGATGTATCGCAGCAAATGTTCTTGACTAAGCAACAAGTACCGAATCAGGAAATTTCTCTGAGAACAGGAGCAAGAAAAGGAGCCATAGGAACTGGGCAAGGGTTCATCCACTGTCCTTATCAAAAACACTGTTCTTCAAAGAGATATTTCTGTATGAAAAATGGTTCTCTTTGCAATTCTAAGTGTTACAGTAGTTTGCCTTGTCGAAATAAATAATCTGCAATAACAGTACTGCTTTAAACAATATCCAAATAAAAAAAAATTGTTTTTTTCAATGATCGGATTTTTCCTCAAATACTATTTTACTAAGTATAATTTAATATAATTATTTTGGATAGAAGCAAATAATTTTGTCTAACAAATAAAAACACGAATAAAATGGTTATTCCTAGCGCTGTTAATGAGAACTCATTTTTCTTTTTAATTCGGGTTTTCCCTGACGTTGCCAGTTAGTACGCGTTTTCACTAGTGAATTCGCGTTCTCCCTAGCGCTGTCAGTTAAAACGCGTTTTCCCTAGTTAATTCGCGTTTTGACTGATTTCGGGTTTTTACTGTAACATATATATATATATATATATATATATATATATGTGTGTGTGTGTGTGTGTGTGTGTGTGTGTGTGTGTGTGTGTGTGTGTGTGTGTGTGTGTGTGTGTGTTTCAAGATATGCATTTGGTTTATGTTAATAATTTTCAATTCTGAGATTTTGACGCAAAAGCGAACATCTGCCATCCTTTCAAAATAGATCAACCTCAAGAGACGGTTTAAACTATCAAGAGTTTTTCCCCACAACTCGTTTCAGTTGTAAATTGTGTGTAAAAAGTGAAGAAAAATTGTTTCTTCTGGTTCTAAGAATTTCTGATTGATTGCGGATTTCTGATTTTCTCAAAAAATATTTATTTAATTTTATGAAATGAATTAATTTCTTGGCTCTTATCAATTAGTAAAGCAAATAATATTTACTCTAAAAAATTTATTATATTAATAATTACTAAAGGATATACATATTAATCATTTTATAAACTATGATAAATCTAACTTTTTAATTAATTAGTAGAGTTATTGATACTTAAATAAATAATTAAGACTAAATATCAATCATTTTATTAAAAAAAAACTAGTTAGACCCTATAATTTAAACTTTATACTTTCTTATATGATATGAAATAACAATAAATTTTCCCTATGATAAGAACCAATCTGATTAAATAAATAAATACATCAAAGATGGAATTTATAATAATATTCAAAACTTTACAGAACGCTTAAAATGAAAAAAAAAAAAGAGTAAGTGATTACTTTTTCAAAACGTACACATGGGAAAATCTTTTAAATGCTGCTGACCTGAAGATCCTGGAATTCTATTTTAGACCGGTTCTTTATTCTTGGTTTACATTTTTTTTTTTTCGAACGGGAACTGACTTATTGCCAAAAATTTATTTTGTCACATGTAAAAAAGTTAAGAACACAGCTAACAATACAATAATTATTTTACAGTTATATAAAGTAATTATTAACGAAGTGGTTCAAATGGTTTTTTCATTAACTACTGTTTTCTTACAAAATATTTCTGCTGTTCACTTTAAAAAATAATATACAGCATCATAAAACAATAACTTATCTTTCTGTCTAGATAAATTATTTTCCAAGCATAATAAAACTCGTAAACAAACATTGAGACGAATTCACTGACGTCAACTGTCAGAATACATTCCGTTTCCTCCATGGTGACAAGTTTCGTCTTTGCAATAAGAATGCTGTCTTAAAAACTAAAAAGGCGCCCATCATCGCTTTGCTAGCTTAGTTCATCTTATTTTCAGAATGAAGTCTCAAACTTATGCGTAGCAACCTCAGAAATGAAAAGGAGTGAAAGTCAGTCTACAACAACAGGCGTAAAAATGAAATGAAATGAATAAAAAACGAAGAAGAATTGCAAACAAATACATTAAACTTCGAGCTTCGAAAAGTATCCCGACGACAGGACATTCCGAGGCACAATAAAACGAGCATATTTCCTCCTACGGTTTCCATAGTAACTATGAAATGCACCATGAAGAAAAATCTTTTGATGAGTGGTGCTTTTCACTAGTGTGGTTTGATGTTTGTCTTCTTTTTTTTTAACAATAAATGCCATTACAAATTTCTCTTAAGATCATTACGATTGAATGAGTAGTCATTGAATGTTTTGATAATTGAATAAACTTTCAGTAATGTTGAGTGAAATAAGATAGTGATAATTAGCCTTTTCTTTTTCTCTTGCTAGATGTGTCTCACTTTCTTTTCGTAAAAGCTGAATGCTTGTAGATGTGTTTGTTCTTCAAAAAATGAAATAAAAATCTTTTTTTTAAAGGCATTTTAAATATATACCAGATATTCTCAACTCTTTAATGTCTCAAACACAAATTTTCTGTATATTTTTTAAGCATATTACCTTCTGAATTTTTGTAATGAGTTTTATCATTAACTTTTTCTAATTAAGAAATTTTAAATATAATATTTATTTACATTTATTATTTATTGATATTCCAAAACTAATGAATTTTAAATATAAGGTAATACAATAATGAAATGCTATTTGTGTTACATTTATTTAACCGTTAATTTTTTTTTAATGTTACATTTTAATATGCACTTTGATTTAACGCCGTTTGTTTCATTTTGTACCGAAGGAATCTCATAATTTAATTTCCATTGACTTCCTTATTTGTTTGATTTTTGAAATTTTGAATCTTTATATATATTGATATCAATACAACAAAATGTTTTATCATTTTCAGAAAATTTTCAGTAAATAGATTGAATTACTTATGTTATTAATGATAATAATTTCAATAGTAGATTTCAGAATATATATATTGTTTCACAATTTCATAATGCTTATAATAATGAATTGTGAATTAAATACTAAAAAGCAAAAAGTTATCTTAATGCAAAAAATATTTTAATTTTAAAGTTGTAAATAAAAGGGTGTTTAAAAAAATCATTTTTAAATTTTATTTTTATATGAAATGGCAGCAGTTTTCCTTTTTCTATTTTAAATAATAAGTTTATTCGGTTTATATTTTTTCATCCATGCCTTTCTCAAGTTTTTTTCTTAGCTATTTTGCAGAAAATAAATTGAAAATCGCATCAGTTTTACAAAAAAGTACGTTAATGCTCATAAGTTATTATATTAATGATAGTCATGAATAACCTCTCGCCTTGCCAAAGGACCCCGGGTAACTTGAATGGCAGTGTAGATAGGGTATTAAAACTATCACTGAAATAAGTGTATTGCATATTTTGATACAAGAAGCTCATTGGACAAATATTCTTGCAGAATTGTACTTATAATCATAATGAAGGTAACTCAACTCTACATAATTATAGTACCCACAAGGGAGAAGAGAACCAACAACAGAGTTTTTTCGTCAAAATACCTGAAGTGCCATTGAGTGGATATATATTAATGACAAAGTGCAATGAGAAGATTGAACAAAATGAAATTTCGAGAAAATTCATTTGCGATATAAAAATACGAAAAAAAAAACCTAATTAAATAAAGAACTTATACAGCTGGAGATCATAATAGAAGCTTCTAAAATAATTTCTAGAAATGATGAATTATAACTAAGCTGCCTTTATAATTTCTGAAGCTATGCGAACTTATATTGTATTTCCAAGTCAAAAAATTAACTTTTATATTTATATAATTTTGGATCAACTTATTAATTGTCCTAAATGATTCATTTTTTTAAATGAGTATATAAGAATTTTAATATTTCCAGACTATAATTAATTTCCTGTGAATGTTAATGAAAAATATGCCCTTTTTATATTAAAATAAAACTATATGTGCTTAAAAATCCGTTGGCCATTCATTCTTTGGAAACTGTAAATAATAAATTCGTATGAATTCTACATATAGTATATTAATGGCATGAAATAAAAAAAAATATGCAGAATGCAATGCTTAAATATCGTCATCTGTCGAGTCTAATTTAATAAGTTATTAGGATTTCCTTTAATTAATGTTATCATTTATTGAATTTATTCAAAAATTTAAAGACAAGTATTTATGAAGCATTAAGGGAGTCTTTATGGTCACAAATTATTGTATTGTGAAGTATATCATTGTATACTTGTATATTGTAATTATATACTTGTGAAGGATATAATTGTATCCATGTTGCATTTATCTGTGGTTTCACCGAAACCAGCTTCTAGGATTGATTTTAGAACGCTCAGAGTCAGCCATATTATAGGTGAAAAATTAAATGTTAATTCTTTAATTGCATATTACTAAAAATAATTTCAATTCATTTTTATTAATTATTTTTATTTATTTACCAAATATATTTTTATCATCATGATAACTACGCTCACATTACAATGGCAAAGCATGGTAAAAAGATTATTCTTAAAATTAAATTTAACGCTGCACTACTGTAATAGCTTATTTCTTCTTTCAGTTTCACTGTATATTCTTGAGAAATAATCCATTCAAAGAAAATTATTGCCGTTTCATATAAGGTTCAAAATATTTAATTTGTTTACTATTTTAGATAACACGAAAAGAGAAAACACTAATTCTTTTGAAATCGTTCAAATAGAATTTTAATCCATTTCACAGTTTTCTTTAAATACTTCATTGTAGTATGCAAAGCAGTGAGATTGTTATTTCTTTGAATGGTAAAATAATTATTTAATTATTTGAATTTACTATTAATGTTTTATCAGCAAGCATTTTGAAAAAACACAAATTAATAAAAGAAAATTATGCAAAGTTATAAAATTGTTATTAAAAAGTTATAAAAACATTATACATTTGCAAACATTATGCAAACGGTTTTAAACATCATGCAGAACTATATTTAAGATACTATATAAGTACCAAATATTTTAAGTTTTCATTTCTACACAAACATTCTGCAATTGATAAAGCAATGGGTTGAAAGGGATGCATATCTAGAGGTCAAGTATATTTATAGATAATTCATCTGCAAATTTTTTTAATTCAATTTCTAATAACTCTTTTGTTACATAATATTATAATTAATTATTCAATATATATATATATATATATATGTGTGTGTGTGTGTGTGTGTGTGTGTGTGTGTGTGTGTGTGTGTGTGTGTGTAATGATATTTTAAAATCTAATTTAAACTTAATTATTTTCTAATCTTTAGCTTATTCTTAGCTTTTATACTTGATCCAATTCCAATTATTTTTTATTTAATTAATGCAACTGTAGCTCTGTAAAAATTCTGAGATCGACATGTTCCCACACTCAGAGTGAAGGATAAAATTTGTCAAGCCAAGCACATTCTTTTAAAAGATCCCTATAATTCCCTTACCTGGGTTGATACGTGTAAAGAAATCCCTTTCAGAATCTCAAATTATATAAACACATTGGAAAATAATGTATCCCCTTTTTAAATCTTTTCCTCTTTTCGCTCTTGTGTTGTTCTATGTTAATGTGCTCTGCTTGTACATAAATCATGCTTCCCGGGATGGAATAAAAGCGAATTTAAAAATTCAAAGTGTCTTCTCTCTCTTTGGTCGCGATTCTGCTTTAAAAATTGTGTATATAACTAAAATGATATCAGATGAATAGAATTAATAGTATTAAATTACAAAAATAAAAATATGAAAGGGCTAATTTTAAAATAGAAGGCAAAAGAGATGAAACTAATATGTATACATAACCTAAGTATTGACTTGCTGTCAGATGAAAAAAAAAAAAAAACACTCTCTTTTTTAATAAAAACTATTAATTAAACAAAAATCTTTTCTACAGAAAAGAAAACAAATTAAGTTTAATTTTTGTCGAAAAGATTCTTCATAATTTGAAATATTGTATATGAATAAAATAAAGAAAAGAAACAAAATTCTTAAATAATGAAAGTTTTGTAAAAGGCACAGAATTTTGTAAATTAACGATTTTACTTTTCAATCCCCCCCCCCCAATCTTATCCTTTACAAAATCACTTTCCCTCGTTGTCTTTTTTTTTTTTTTTTTTTTTTGCGATTTAAAAAAAAAATAGAACATCCTATTTCCTTTCCCTCTCTCACTCGGGGAGGCTTTCCCTATGACTGGGGGGAGGCTAAAAAACTTCCCCTCCTTATTCGTTTAGCGAGGTTACGGTTCACGAATTCCGTTTAAATTTTCAGAATCCACCCCTACGAGGGGAATTTTGTGAAAGCTATCTGTAAGTAGAACGTCGGTATTGTCTGACTTTCTGTCGAGGTTTGCTCCAACGCCAGACTTTGCTGAGCAATTTTACCAATTTACAAAAAAATAAAATTTTTATTGAATTTTAAATTATTTTTTGGAAAATGCCATAAATTCCGTTTACAATTTTAAACTATAATTATTTGTTTATATTAGTTTTTATGTTTATAGTATGTTTTTTTATTTTTCTTACTATTTTAAATATATTGAAAAGATTTTAACGGCATCGATGAAACAGGACTTTAACATTTTACATTTCTTAAATATTTTATTCCGGAAATTTCCTTGAATTGATTATTGTCTTATTTAATTTATTAATAAATAAATTTCACTTGACTGTTAAATTACATGATATAACTTCCGTCCGAAAATTTATCAGATCAAGGCATGTTACAGATCAAAGCTGTCTTTCCAAGTTTAGTCCATCTAGCTCTCTCAGGTATAATAGCCCTTTATCGGTTTACATTGAACTGGTTTATTTTCCATCCTATTCAGAAATCTGAGGTTGGTCTGCCTCTTCGTCGTTTTCCCCTCTATTGTTGAGAAGGTTATTTTAGTTGTGGAGCAATATCATATTTAGATATATTAGTCAACCATCTAATGCCAGATGATTTTACTATTTTGATAATATCAGGTTCGCATTATATATGATTTTCATAATTATATAAAATTATCCATAAAACATTTTATTTTATGGATAATTCTGTTTTTTTTTTTTCTTATATTATATGAATTTCATGACTATATAGAATTATCCATATTATATTTTGTTTTATTCAAATACTTCCTCAAGATATTTCTTTCAAATAGAGCAGCTGTCCTCTTACGCTTTGTTTAACATCCAGCATTCACTAAATTAGAAGAAAAAAGGTTTTATCAAAATCTTATGTTTGTTTTTTTATATTGGTCAGTTTTGATTTAAGAGTCAATTCAAGTCAATCTAAGTCAATTCAAACAACCGGAGAGTTATGTAATGTAAATATTTTTTTAAAGAAGAAAACAAAAATGACATAATGATTCAAAATTCAAAATTTCTCATAACATTGAACTGATTTAGACAATTCTTGGGAACATTCTTTTTCGAATAGTTATTTTCATGTAAATGTTTAAGGCGATATTTTATGACTAAGACAGATTTTTATAGTACGGGGTATTGCTCCATGCTGAACTAATAACAAAATTAAAATGTCTTATGTGTATGAAAAGAGTGTTGTAAGTTATTGTATTTGGAAATATAAAATAAATAATAGCAAGATTTTATGTTTTTTACGTTTTTGAAAGAAATTTCAAAATTTTGTTGATTATGAATATAATTCAAGATCGATTATATTTATTTTCTTCTACTGTACAACTCTATGATGAAAAATTATAGTCAAAGGTCTGTAAAATGTTATAATACAAGATATAACCTCATTCCAAAAGAGTGAGAGGGAGAGATTAGGATATACTGATATATCTATATCTTCTTTATCAAAGTGTTTATTTTATTTTAACCTTGCACCTTAAGAAGAAAAGAAGAAAATAACTGCATTTTATAATAAATTTATAATTCGAAGTGACATTCTCTACAATATTTCCCAAATATTAAAGAAATATATTAAGGTAATTCTCTACTTTAATTTTCACTTACTTTGTATTAATTTAAAGAAAGGAGAATTATTTATTGATACCGGTATATTTTACATAACAGTTGAATGAAGGATTTTTTACAACTTTAGTTACCTTATTATTATAAAACTTACATTCGGTATCTTGTCACTTTTTTTACGATAAAATTGATTTTATGCAATCCGCAAAATTATGAATATAAGACAGAAAGAAATAATTAAAAGCATAATTCTCTGTTTTCTGTTCTAAAATAATCTAAGGAATACTTGAAAAAGTACCCAAATGTATTCTTCTTGATGAATTTCGAGTGACTTTCTTACTTTTTTATTCTGACATTTTTATTTCGTTAAGAGCGAAAAAATCATCCTGGAGCTACGCCACCATTAAGTTGAAAGATATTTTGATCCAAGTTTGTAACTTTCAGTCGTCATTAGATGCAGCAAGAGAGCTTCAGAGCTTCTTATATCGAACCATAACCTTCAGAGTGAAAGAAGGCTTAGAAAGGAAATCATAGAATAGAAAAACAGATATAGTTGTGGAAAATATTATTTTTTTTTCTTCTTTCTTGGCTTCTGAAATAACTGATACACATCTTCAATCATGAAATTGGGTATAAATTCCTTATCTCTTTCAAATAAAAAAAAATGCGTTCTTTTTTTCTAAAATTCTACTTCATTTTTTAAAAAATAATTTTGAAACTTTGGTTACTTTCCTTCAACTCTATCTCTGGTGATATTTCCCGTATAATTTGATCGCTCTAATTTTGTCCCTCCAAATCATGTCACAGTTTCCTTTGCTGTACTAAATAGTTCGTTCGAAGGTGTATCGCAAAAATTTGGTGCAATGTTTTTTTAGAGATAACACAAATTGCAGAATTTTATCTATCATTGTTGTGAAACAAACTTTCGAATGATTACTGTAACTAAACCCATTCCTTTATTTATTAAAACTTTAGGCTGTAACTAGGAAAAAAATTGTTCTAAAAATGAATAAATATACTAAATAAGTTACAGGAAGCATTTCTATAAAGCAGCAAGATCTGATTCATAGACTGTAAACACAACTTCCCAAAAAATGTCTTAGCTATGCTATGTCCAATAAAGTTGAGTAAGAAGACATTTTAATTTAAAATTATGACTGCTATTTATCGTCAAATGAATTTAATGAGAGACTGCAATTTCCTGTTTAAAAAAGAATAAAAATTCAATACACGGACAATGAGTTTATAACCATTCATCGATGAATGTTTAAAAGCAAAATAAATAAATAATTGATGCTAAATCATTTCCACATTTTTAATCAGTCAAGAACAAATATCTGGAAAGCTTGTCTGACTTCATAAAAAAATAAACAAAGAAATGCATTATCAACAAAGTTTCAAACTTATAACATAATAAGCTTAACAAATAAAACTGTAAATTATTTAAGGTATTGATATGTTATTCTTAAAAAAGTAATTTTAAACATAATGGAGCTTTACTTTTTTGTGTGTGATCCTTGAATTATTTAACAACAGAAAATATTACCTATAATCGAATTTTATTTTAATTAGCGAAAGTTAAATATTATAAAAAAATTTATTTTATTTCTCCAGCGGTTTTGTCGGTTAATTTCGACATATTCCTTTTGTTGGTTAAATTTGTCCTATTCCGTGATATCTTAAGTATGCTTTTTCAAGAACCTTATTCATTCGAAGACTATTTATTGTCTTACCAAATATTAAATAAGTAGAAATATTATTTTTTCAAAGTAAGATATCTCCACCTGATACATTCTTTCATACTCTCTGTAAAATGTAATTCTACAACGTTTACTGTATGCCAGTGGCAAACATTAATTACGAATGAGACAATAAGATCTTAGGCTATCTTTTGACGATTAATCATTGAAATCTAGTCAATATATAAATAATAGAAAGCTTAATATATATTTTGGACACATATTTCCAATCGATTTAAACGAAAATTAGGCATGAAATTACAATTGCAATCATAAAATCAGGGATTCCACTTATTTTAGTCATTGTGCTCTTTAAGTTATGAGATTTATATGCTTATAAAAATACTGATTGACAAACGGTCAACCTTTCAACAGATTTGGTTCAAAAATTGATACTGTTCTTTTCTTTTAGCTTCTGAAATAATGTATTTATATATTTGAAAAAGCATAGACCGAATAGCCATCAGTCTATTGAAGGGTTTCGTTCTAAATTTGATATATATTTTAACTTGAATACAAATTTGTGCCCTTAATATTACCTATCTAACTTTTTCGTTTTGCAGTTTTCATGTTAATTGATATTAGGACAGCTGGAAAAACCACAGACAATTGCAACCAAAAAATCACAAACTAAATTTGATGTTTTTCAGTCAATTTTGAAGAGTTATTGCATTCTACATGATTCTGAGAATACAAATCGACAGAACGGTCAGTCTTTTATTGTATTTGGATCAAAGTTTGATAGGTGTTTAAATCATGTAGATAGATGTTTAATCTGCGTACCGAGCTTTATTTATTTAGATGTCTCCGCAATGTAGTTATCGTGTGAGCATATATTCGAACAGTTAGACGGATTGACTTTCTCTTAATGGATTTCACTCAAGATTTTAAAGAAATCTGCATATTTGGTGCGATATTCGTTTAACAAATTTCATTCTTCTAGCTCAAAGCGTCTTTATCGTTTTGCAGACGGACGCAATTCCAAAAACGTGCTTTTTTGGACGCAAAGAAGATCTAAAGTATGGAGATTTTTCAAAATCTCGAGGTCAGTGATTTTTAAGGTTATTATGATGTCTCTGTACATTTCGTATATGCGAAGGTAAAAATTTAGCAAAAAGAATGACACTTATTACTTATAATAAACATGATTGATACTCGTTATTGTTCTGTTTATTTTAAAGGTATATCATAATTGTATTAAAAAAACTGCATGTCTTTCACTTATTAAGCAGGCTAAATTATCAAAAATTTTGGTTTTAAAGTTTAAAAAAATGTTAATCCTGATTATTATCTTATTTATTATTTATACTTTTAGTATCACCTTTGCTTTCTATTTATTTTTAATAATGGATTATGTGCTAAAACTAATAATTATTTTTAAAAAAAAACTTTTCTATGATTAATAGTTTAAAATCGTTTTTTTTTTGCTTATAAATTTTAATATTTTTTCTTAATCCGAATATTTGAACAAATTGAATTTTTTTGATGTGTAGTCATTTGTTTCGAGTTAATCAGTCTCCATTATTTATATACAGGCATGAACTAAATTAGAAAATATTTATTGTTTTTAAAAAAAAAATTGATAAATATTCTTGTTTAATTTTAATTTTCAAAAGAAAGCTAAATAAATCCTTGCTAGAATCCCGAAATACATTCGTTTGAAATAATCAATTTTTATCAACTTCCTCGGAGATTTTTTTGAGTGGCTTTCTCGCTTTTACTTCTGACATTTTTATCTAGTTAAGAGCGGAAAAATCATCTAGTAGCTACACCGCCATTAAGTAGAAATACACTTTGATCCAGCTCTGTAACTTTTAGCCGTTATTAGACGTAGTATGAGCACTCCAGGACTTCTTTTATCCAGCCAGACACTAGAGAGTGAAAGGGTGGTGTGGAAAAGCGATCACAAAATAGAAAAAGAGAAATAGCTGCGGAGATTATTATTATTTTTCCTCCCTTGCCTTCAGTCATAACGAATACACATCCTCAATCAGGAAATAGAGAGGATAAGGTATAAAATCCTCTTTTTTCCCGAGTAAAAGGATATTTGTGCTCTTTTATTCTATTTTATTTTATTTGTCGTCGTTCCATGGTTGCGATGCGTTGTCTAATTTCTCATTACTGACATTCTATCCAAGCTATCTCCACTGATGTTCCTCGGATGATTGGATCGCTGAAGTTTCTTCCCTCAAAATTGTAAAAATAGTAACTTCCCCTCTTCTATTTAGAGGATAATATTTTCTGCAAAGTGTATTGCAATAACTTACGGAGATATTGATTTCTTTTATCCATCCTGTGTCGAATGATAGATACTAACAATAGTAACATGATTTATGATATGTAATATGTTCTGTTTAAATTTTATGGAACTAATTATAAATTGTTTTAAATATAATTTTACATCCTTGTATATAAATTTAGAAGATACTTTATTAATTTGATGGAAATTAATTCTATCTAATTCTATTTAAATTTTATGGAACTAATTATAAATTGTCTTAAATATAATTTTACATCCTTGTATATAAATTTAGAAGCTACTTTATTAATTCGATGGAAATTAATTCTATATAATTCTATTTAAATTTTATGGAACTAATTATAAATTGTCTTAAATATGATTTTACATCCTTGTATATAAATTTAGAAGCTACTTTATTAATTCGATGGAAATTAATTCTATCTCATTCTATTTAAATTTTATAGAACTAATTATAAATTGTCTTAAATATAATTTTACATCCTTGTATATAAATTTAGAAGCTACTTTATTAATTCGATGGAAATTAATTCTCTATAATTCTATTTAAATTTTATGAAACTAATTATAAATTGTCTTAAATATGATTTTACGTTATTGTACATAAATTTTAGGAGCTACCTTATTAATTCTATGGACATTAATAATAAATAAAATTTAAGGCCAAAATCAAATGAAAGAGAATAAATATTCATACTAGGAATCGACAAAAGCAAAAAAATAAATAAATAAATAGAAGGAAAGACAGAAACTTGTAATTAAATTTTTTCTATTAATGTTATTTTCAGGTTATTTAATAATATATATTAAAGGCCATTTAGTTTTGGGTATCAAAATTTTCATATCTGTGCAAATCTCGACTCATTTTATTCAGTCTACAGTTAAATTAATAAAATGATGCATTGTTTAACGAATTTCTGGATTTTAATATGAAAAATTGAATTTATTTCAATATTTTAATTTTAGCATCTCAAATTACTATTATTTAATAGAATTTTATTATTACTGTTATTATTTATTTGAATTTCAATGTTTAAAATGGTCTATGGAGGCAAAAAAAAAGTTCAAACTCATAAATCAAAATTCTTTATCTATGAATGATATTTTATGGCTGTTTAATCATGTATGTTGAAGGTCATTTAGTTTTGGAGTTCAAAATTTTCCATGCCTATCCAAATCTCGACTCTGCTTTCTCTTTTAATCAACTGTTGAATAATGAAAAATGTGTTCTTTTCCAATGACTTTTTGAATTTTAAACATTTGTTGTCAAAGCATTACTATAGTTGAATACAGTTAATATATATATATATATATATATATTTCTTTTTAAGTGCAAAAAAATATCAATTGACGGTGGATGCAAAGATATATAAATGGTAAAATGATCTATAGGGGCACCATTGAGAAGAAATATTAGTTCCAATGTACCACTTTTTAAATCCAAATGGAAAAAATGTAAAAACCATAATATGGATAGAAAAAAGGCCGGAAGGGAAAAGAAAAAAAACCTCCATAGTCTGGAAAGAAAAAAAAAACCACCCAGAAGGGAAAAGAAAATAAAACCAACATAGTCTGGGAATTATTATTTCTAACCAAAGAAATAATTGGGGCGAGTAAGTGATATTATGACCCTCATGCCATTTACTCTCATCAAGCCACTGCTGAATGATTTGATTTTCAGAAAATATTATTTAGCAGAAAATATTATATCTTATTTTAGTTCATATAACTATTGATATCTAAGTTAGTTTTTCTTTTTCACACCTAATGAGCAAATTTTATATGTTTATGGTTATCCTCTGCTCATTCTAGGAAGCAACTGATAGCTTTTCTGCTTCCTGTGATATTTATAAATATTTTGTTGAATTTGCATTTGATAAAACTATAGAACATTCTAAAATTTACTACATGGTCGAAGTCGTTTGCGTACGATGTTACAGAATAAGAATTTTTAATATTTTTTTTTCCATGCGCTTTAATTTTTTTATAAACTTGTAATAATAATTTTAAAAAAACAATCAAACACCTTTTTTTATAGTATTTTGTAATATGGAAGTTTTACTACAACATTTTTTAAGTAACAGAGTAATGCGTTCTCTTTATATACAATGCTAATATAATAAAGAGACAGAATTTGCTTCCAATCCTATGGGACCTAATATTGCTGCCGAATTACAACTTTTGTGTCAATACCACATAAACATTTTCTTCTATCATGTTTTTCGATTTATTGTACTTTAGATTATATCTTCATTAGATTATGTTTTAGATTATACTCATTTTTATTATAGTTTCCCTAGAAAATTCCGGTTTGAAGAAATCAAAAGGGGTGTTTTGGAATGGACTTTTTAAATTTAATTGCAATCGGATAATGAGGATGACACCTGAGCTACCATTCATTTTCAATAATTCCACGTTCCATTAATGTAACTATCACTCATAGAAACTTTGGTCTTTAAAGGATTTCATATGAAAGCAGAGTTATGTCTATAATTCAAGCCACATGAACTCTCATGAACTAACATTCATCCATTTAAAATTAAGCGTTTTTTTTGTTGTTGTTGTTTGTTTGTTTTTCTTCGTTCACATACGCAAGATTTGACAGATCGAGAGGCTGTTAAAAACATTGAATGATTATATGCGAAAGTGTAAAAGAACTCTGAAATTTAAGCAATAAAATCGTTCGCCAAATATCATTGATATAATTTCTTGCCTTTTTGAGTTAGTATAGTCACAACCACATTCCACCACTCCATACAGACGAAAAACCAAATAGTATATTTTTGAAGGATTCCGTTTAAAATATTGTTAAAAGTACGCAAAAGAAATCTAAAAGTTTGGTCTGAAGTTGCAATTTTTATATCATATCAAATTTCATATCATGTTTGTTGTATTTTTGAGTTATTGCATTTTAAAACAAGAATTATAAAAATAATTTCTTTCGAAATAAGGGAACTCATGAATAAGGAATGAAAAACATGAAGATGATAAAAAATCTGATGGTTTCATTATATATATATATATAAATAATTAGAGAAATATAGATATAGATATATAATGATAAATAAGCTAATATTTATAAATAAATAAACAAACTGTATCAATACAATAATTATATAAATAAAATATTTGGTAAATTGAGGTTTTCCCCACCTGTTCAGGCAATTTCGAAACTTCTGTATTATCCAAAAATAAAAAAAGCCACAACTTAATGAATGCTTCTCGCACTGCAGCAGCATTTTATCAATGAGGTATATTAAAATCCTATGAATAAGCGACTCAGAATTTTGTAAGTTATTTTCATAAAAGAAGCCAAAATCTCAGCCAGCTTACACCGCCGAACAATATCAAGCTCAGAAAAGACCAGCGGGTTTTCATCGATCAAAAAACGAACCCACTATGTAACATAATACTGAATTATGTTAGACTACAATTCTTAATAAGGCTCATACAATCATGCTGTGGAAGGCTGCTTCAAAACATATTGCCCGCTTCACAAGTATCAGACGAGGATGGAAAAAAATAAAGCTCAATGAGGTCTGTATAAACCGATGACATGGCATTTTTTCCCTATTTTTTATTTTTGTATTTATTCTCTCCCTCCCCCCTCCCGCTTATCTGATTTGACATCTGTATTGATGCCCGAATATATTCACCGGTCTCTTTAAACAACCTTCACAAGTTCATCTACAATTTTTTTCTATTTATTTATTTCTTATTTTTTTTCAGGACCCCCATCAGTCGTACACCCGCATACGGTATGAGAAATTTCGACCTCATTCGAGTCCAGAACCCGTGAAGAACACCCTACTCAAGAGTGCTATGGAATGCGAGTTTTCTTCAAACCAATCAGATCTGTTCCTTTTATTGTAGAACCGACCCTTTAACCCCCGGTGGGAGTTGAACCCACACGAGCAGGGGGAGAAGGCTAAAAGCATTTTATTTTCCTTCTTTCCAGGGATTTAAACCCAGTTTGTTGTGTAGATGAAGTAAATAAAATCATTCAACAGAGACAGATAGGAAAATCTTTTTTTTTTTTTTCTCGGAATAAATTGATTTTATTATTCTGTAAGTTTAGAAAATTTTGCTACATTTATATCGGATTACTTTAAAAATAAAAGTTGAAAATTCACCGTCTGTAACGGAATAATTATATTTTCAATGGGGAAATATTAACGTTACTATTTTTAACTATCAGTTCAAAAGCTTTGTTATATTATATTATTTACATATCGGTTTATTTCTCAAAATGAAATAGACCGTATTCATGAGCAGTTTCCTAATTAAAGAAGTACTTAACTAAATATATTATTATACATAAGAAAATATTAGTTTACATTAAATAATTGCTTTTGTTATTTATATGTATGAAAGTGATGGTAGTCAAATGATAAAAATAACGAATATTCTTTGAGAACTTTGAGAGGGGGAAAAAACCGGTCGTTAAAAATTTAATTCGCTGTTATACTTTATGTTTATTATATAAATGTAATAATTGAAACTTTTATTAATTTTCTTGAAATTTAAATTGTTATTTTCATTTCAATCGCTTTCTGCTTTTATCATTTATTTTTATAATTGATCCAATCACATCAAAATCTGCAGAACAGATTTTTATTCATATATTTTTATATTTCATGCATTCTTTTATTTAATCAAAGTTGCTTCATCATCAATACGATGAAATATTATAATCGATATCAACTCGCTTCTGGATATGCTAGAGTATTCATATATTTGAAAATTTAAATATCTGCTAATCAAATTACTTAATTTTGATTTCGTACGTGGAACGATCCTTTTCAGTAAATTGCAGAAAATTATATTCTAAGTTTCGCTAATATTAGTGATAATAAATTAAAAATGAAAGACATAAACTTGTCTTTGAAATGTATTTAATTTTTCTTTTTTTCTTTTTGAAATACAAAGTTGCTCTAATACTGAAAACTTTAAAAGTTTTAAGTATTAAATTATACCTAAAAGGTTTAAAGTTTTCAGCACTCAGAGCAACATTTCATTTTCAAAAAAAAAAATTTAAATTTGTTACACTTAACAAAGAAATGTATTAATATTGCATAAGCAAGAGTTTTTGAAGCTTTTAAATAAGAAACGTGAAGAAAAAAAAACATAGCTGCACCCATTGATTTTAAATCAGTAGTTTAGACATATGACGTGAATTATTGCATTTTTAAAATTTGATTTTATTTATTTTTGCAGTAACAAAATCAATAAAATGATTTAATAATTTCTCCATCAAAATTTATGCTGTATAATAATAATTGATTAATTGCTCCGTTTAATAACAGATAATTTTATAATTAATTTAATTAATCTTCTTCTGGCATCTATGTGAAATTTTTTCTAGTAGGTTTCTTCTCTTCTTTGTTTTAAAGTGACTTTTAATAAAACTTTGTGAAGTGTAATGGCTACAGGACAGCATTGTTATTTTTCGAATAGATGAACGGAATTTAAAATAGGTGAAGAAAGGAGATTACATTTATTTTATTCGAATATATTGTTCTGTCTTCCTGATGTAAGAATATCAGTTCACAGTAATAATGTATAATCAGAATTCAATAAGAAAGAAATGATACCAGAAACTTCTTTTCAAAATAAACATTGAAAAATTTTGGCCATGAAAAGAGTGGGAAAAATTAAAGGACACTTTCAGTAGCGAAGGACAAGGTTGCCCTTTTTAATAAAAACTGATTTCTAAATAATCAAAAATAAATATGTACTCACATCTGCAATAATGCTTTACAGTGCTTAAATTCATATTATATGTTATTTGAGTCGATAAAACTACTTCCATAAACTACGAAGTTTAACTCTTTATACATCCCTGCATTTCTACTAATGGTATTTAATATAATATCGTAAGTAGTATTTAAATCAAAAAGTTCGATTTACAAAAGATTCGAAAAACAAAAAGTTCGATCCAAAATTAACCGAAACATGAAGTCCCGAAAACTTCGTGAGTTTAAGCCAATCAATGACCGCCTATAAGAAGAATCGTGTATTAATTAGTTAATTTTAATCGAGGAGGCCATTAAAGCAGTTTTAAACTATCTGAAATAGTAGTATTTCAAGTTTTATAAATCGGTCAACTTTGGTCGCAGATGTTTGGTCGCAGATCTTGAAGATAATTATCTACATGTATTTTATTCATTTATTTTTCTAAAAATGTTTGAGTGTCTAGAATATTTTATGCCATATGAAATAGGACAAGAGGACTGCCTAAAAGTTCAGTTATCCTATTTTTTCCATACTAAATTAATTAACTTAAACAATGTAAAAAAATCATTCTTTATGCTTTTTTAAAGAATTTTCTCCCATTAGAAAATCATATATATCCTCTGATTTAAAAGCAACCTATTGATCCTCAGTTACGTTGGACAATTTGTATATATCATGCACAATAAATTATATACGTTTCTAATAATTGCTTAGCTATCAGTCGATTAGTATGAAAAATTTTACCACATGTATACAGAATGAATCAACATAATATCATTATAAAATATTGTTGAAGAAGATGCTTTTATCAAACAATTCATTCACAACGCAATTCGCAATAACACAATATTGAATTTTTTTACGCAACGCAATATTGAATTTTTTTAAATTCTAATTTATATTGAAATCATAAAGGATTATTATTTAGGGTAACTAATTTAAAATTCGTCATTATTTATATACTCTCATTATTAACTAATTTAATAAAAGAGAAAAACAAATTAACTTTTCAGTATAAAAAAAAGTTCTTCAGTCGTGTATATTACTTTTAAAAAAATTAATAAAACAAAATTTCTGAAATGACTGAATTTCTGTTTGAAAAAATATATACTGCCTCTTTATTAATAATGGATGAAAATCTGTTTTACACTATTGTTATTTATTAAATTTGGAAAAAGAAAAGAAATTATCGGAAAGCTTTAGAAATATTATATATATATATATATATATATATATATATATATATATATATATATATATATATATATATATATATATATATATATATATATATATATATATATATATATATATATATATATATATATATATATATATATATATATATATATATATAAAAATACATGTAAGATAAATTGTACATTCATAGTCTTGTAACAAAACAACAAAAAAAAATCCTTGTGTATGAAAATTTAAGAATAAAATTGTTAAAGAATATTGATTTTTGGATCTTTAATGAAATCTTAATGAAAGCATCATATTTTCCTGAAAAATAAATTACTCAGTTTTAAGTGCTTCTGCTAATACAACAGTAAATGCCTGCAGATTGATGAAATAAAAAATATCCATATTCATTTGAATATAATATGCAAGTCAATTAAGTTTTAATTTATTACTCAGTGCATGAAAACTCTTTCAAGTGTTCTTAGCTCATAATATTTTTCTTCTAGTTTAAATATTTGCCAGATACTTGAATGCATCTAAAATAATTCATATTTCTTTTTATACAAAAACTACTTTGAGAAAATATATGAAAATATAATAAATTTGGGATTAAAATGTCTCATCAAATGGATACAATGCTTGATACATCTGTTGGATGAATAATGACAATATCCTCTGAACTGTGCAAACGTTCAGTTTTCTTTTTTCTGGCTTGAGAAAATTGAAACTAATATCTTAAATTGTAGAAAAAAAAACAAAATTCCTTTTACAAAAAAAAAGTTTTGTGGCATTTATGCTTTTTACTAAAGCAGAATATGCTTTATAGATAAGTAGACTCAGCCAAAATGTTATATATTCCGTTACGTTACGTTCATAATAAGATTTTTTTTATTCGAGTTTCGAATAATCTATAATCTTTCTCTTTTAGCACTAGATTATTAAGTAGTCATTTCCTTTTTAAATAAGATTTCTCATATACTGGAGCTAAATGTAGTGTAGTTTGTGAATCTTTAAAAACCATGCAATTTCATTCTGATGTCTTTTTCTATGAAGAAATTATTCTTAAAACCAGATAAAAAGAGGTTTACGAAAAATTCCTTTAAACTTTATAAGGGAAAAAAATGTAATTCAACTGTGGTTTAATCGACGGGTCAATGACTCACAAAAAGCTTTTCTTTTTAATAAAAGTACACCAAGAAAAAAAAATCCAGACACATATGCTAATACTTGTTAAGTAAAATTGTATTTATAATGTTTATTCTGTTTGCAAATATACGTTACTGGAATAAATAAATAAAGTTCGTTTCTTTTATCTAAGGATAAACACTGTAATTGTGGTATTCCAAAACTAACATAGATTCTTTTTTTTATTGTAGTTTGCCCTGGGTGGGTAATTTTTTTTTTCACTCTTGGTTAAGATAAAAAAAAGAAACAAGGCAAAGAGGGTGGGAGAACAGTGCGTTATAATAGTATTTATAAATACTCTGTCTTATGATCATGATCTTTTCTACTGCTTTCTTATTATTCCCATTTTTTGTTAATTTTTGCTGCATAATGATATTAACTGTATTAATGGCGCAGAAATAAGTCAGAGGAAGCTCAAATTGAAAGTGTTACGAAGAGTATTTCCAATATCGTTAAATATTTCTGAACACGATAAAAAAAAGCAAGAATGCCTTTGAACTTGCATGCATACTTTCAATAAAATCATCATCTTTACCTTTCATCTTGTGACTTTGAGTAAGGCAGAAAACATCTTGTATAACATTGACGTACAGTAGTTATGAAAAATTATATTCTGGTGCGAATTCAACATTCTTATTGAACCTGTTATGTGATCCTTGGCAAGTTCTCTGGCGGTTAATCCCTGGCATGATAATAATATTATCCGAACATCGAATTTTGGTTTTGGATGCATCCCCCGCCTTTCCAATCAAGTGAAATAAAAATCTGACATAGCACTACAATTGCAATCACAAACTAAATTTGATGTACTTGAGTCATTTCTTTTTTGATGAGTTATCGTGTTTGATTCTGAAATTGAAGCTTGCTGAAGTGTCAGAATCAAATTATTTATCTTATTTTTAATCTGGAATGCAAGGTTTTATGGAAGGCCAAATATATCTGCTATATTTATAGAAACAACTGTATGTTTTATTGAAGTAGAGGAAACAAGTTCGATTTGTATCACGGTACTATTAGATGGGGAAAACAAATATGCATTCCCAAACAATATGAGTTTGATTTTAACTTCGATATTTTAGTAATTGGAATGTCTATATATATCATGGCAACGTATCTGGCACCGAAATCATTCTTATTACTTAATACTGAACGTCAGCAGTCAAATGTAAACTAATCACCCTACGAACATTTCCAACTGCTCCACTGAATGTTTTTAAAGCTGCATTTTGTTCAACCTTTCATACAGCTATGAAATTGCTAAATATTATAAAAATACTAGGAAGAAGTCTCCTTTTCACCGCAATCTCCGTTCAGTCGGAGGAAAAAGGATATAAAAGAAATCAAGATGACATAAATAGGAATTAAATAAAAGGTTTAATAGTAAACGAATTCGGTTTAACCATCACCAGACAAGTATCATCATAACTTTCGTATCGAAATTGATGCTCGTATTTTATAAAATTATTATATCTTAAAAATTATTTTTCCATTATCTTTAAACTTAAACAAAAGCTATTATAAAAGTTATGTTGAAAAAGTTATAAAAGTAAGTTGATATCTGTTTCATTTCCTTAAAATTTTTTTTCTTTATTTTTGACGATTTTTAAAATTTAATTCGATTCAGACCCATCCATGAAAATGCTCAAGTTTGGTGCTTTTGCCAATAATAAGATACTCCAAAAAAAAAAAAAAAACACCATGTTTTCCTTCGATATTTTATTCCAAAATTTTATTTTTACTTATTTCATAGCATGTACACTTTTTAATTTACACGCAACATAATTTAAATCAGGCTAATTGAATTAAATTCATGGTTTTTTGGGCACATCACAATACAGAAAAAACGAAAAAAAAAAATGAATTTCATGCTAATAATTTAAAAACATAACGAGTCAATAATTTGTGTGAGCATGCGTAGGCGGATACTTTCATTTTAAATTTTCATTTATCTTCAATACAAACAAAATATACCATTGCCGTAAATCTTCTAAAATAATCATTTAGTATAGAAAAACATTTTTTTTATCCTCTTAAAAGTAGAAATACTTTTCCTATATGATATTTTAATACTCATTAATTGATAAAAATAAATATATCTTCATATTTAAGGAATTATTTCTTTATCTCATTAACTAATTGAAAATACTTAAAGCTTGGGAAGGGATTATTTACTCCTCTCTGCAGCCGAAAAAAAAATGAGGTTAAGAAGAGAATAAATGATTCATGAAATGATTCCTTCTTAAATAAATGCACAGAAAAATAAATAAGAATTATCTTTTTCACCCACGCTTAGGCCAGTGGAATACCATTAAAAATTTTTATCTATTCGTTCAAAAAGTGTTGCGGAAACTACAAATAAAATCTATTCTATTTATCTAGCAAAGCATTGACTGCGGTATTACAAAATGAGCTTAGATGTTCTGCTCCATTTCGATTGGTCGAAGGCGTGGTTTTTTCTTGCACGCTTCATTGCGATAAGCTGCAAAAGAAAACAAAAATGGAAAGTGGGAATGATGTTCAATAATACTTATAAAAGCCGTATAATTATTTGCCATTTCGAACATCCGCCTGTTTTAGTGCAACATCTTTCTTCCAAACAATAGCTGGAAGATGCCTTTGCAACATCTTTCTTCCAAAAAATAGTTTCTGTAAATAATGATCGGGACTCCTCAGACGTTGAAGGTCTAGAGGGGTCAGAGTCCGTTTTGTTCATTTGTAACCCACGGTGGGAGGTATATCTGCAGGGGGTTCACCTTCATTGGTTGCCCTAACACCTAAGGTGGGAAAATGATTTAAACTGCTTTGGTGACTATGGAATGGATAGGAATGTTTAATTTAGTGTCGAAAAATATTTTGTATGGATTTTAATTTTATAAGTAGAAAAAACATTGATCCATTTATTATTTTTTTTCTTATAGCTTTACATGATAATTCCAGGATAGCAAATCAGGTAATTTATTGAAACTATATTGGAATTAGAAAGGTAAAACAAAGTGTATAACAAAACAAACATTTTTTTTAAAGTGAACCAACTAGTATTCATATCAGTTTTTGCTATTGTTTTATAATACTTTTACCAAAAAGCCTTTCTTTAAAAAAATATTTTTAAAGGGAAACTTAGAACTTGTTTGTTACTAATTTATATAAAACAAATTAATAAAAAAATATAATTTGTTATATATTTTTTAAAATTTTTGGTACATTAATCTCATAAGAAATCCTTCTAAATGTATTAATTTAAAAATTTTAGTTGAAATATTTACATCGATATTGTTATTTAATTTTTAAATGGAACATGCAATAGATACATGCATTTTCAGTATTTCCTTGCATAAACAGATTAGTTTGAAATTTGTACTAAAATAGAAATTTAATATATGAAAGAATGCTTCATTATTAATTAAAATAATATGAGTAATGTACATGCATTCAATTTTATGATGTCTTACATTTTATTTTCTAATGTTTACAGAACCAGAAGATGGGAGGGTAAAAAAGAAAGTTCCCTGAATTACTTACAACTAATGAGCAGTTAATGAAAGCCCAATTTTTATATAGATTTTGATAGAATCTACATTTATCATCCCGGACATTTACTAATGTATTTTATTTTTTCGAATAAAATTATCCTTTAAACAAATGCGACATTTTCTGAGAAAATTTTGAAAGCGATAACAATATCAATTTTTAGATTTTTCTGATAGGAAATTAATTATGATTTATATCTAATAATTATAGATAGAATTAGGAAAATTATGATAGAAAATTAATTATGATAGAACTTTCATTGTGATAGAAAAATCTTTTGGTAAAAATTGCTTTATAAGTTAAAATGTTTTTTTTCCTTCCGATTTTTAAAAATATAGAAAATTGAATAATACTATTAAAACATTCTAAATCAACAAAACAGACAACCACTGCACAAATCTTTATATGCATATAAAAAATGTGAAACAATTATTAAAATGATTAAAAGCAGAACTTATTTTTATCAAATAATTTAAATTAAGTTTATTATTAATAATTAATTATTTTATATTTAAATAATACTCTTAATGAGTACGCGCTTTAAGAGAAATGTATCATTTTTAAGGTCAGAACTATTAGAGATGAATGAACTGAACTAGATAGGACTTTTGCGCATGCGTGACATTAATTACGGGTTAAATCATCTTATACCCTTGTCAATATCCCAAGGACGTTATAATTAATGATGACAGCGATGAGACAGTAACATAAGCTCACAGTTTGTAGTAGAGAGCCGAAACTGTATTTGGGTGATAATGCCTATTACGTAACATAATACATTGTTCATTTAATAAAACTTAATAGAATAATTTCCATTTATAATTCTTTCTTCAGATCAGTTCTTTGACTGGACAGAAAAGGCAAGATAGTGCATTTTAAAGGGAAAAAATAAACGAGAAAGAGAGAAAGAAAATGCAAGTAATGAAACCAAAAAAAAAAAAAAAAAAAGATACAAAATAGCTTGATCCGCCCTTAATTCTTCACGAGTTTATTATCGAGAGCATAATAAAATAATCTGCTGTATTAGTTCATTATCCTATCAATAAATTTAAGCTATAATTTCAAAATAGTACCATTATCGATTATCCTACAAAATCTAATTTTCTGATATACTGTGAAATAAATTTCAAAAATCCTAACGATTTTCATTCGATCAGAAATTTTCAAAATTTAAATATCTCTCAAAAGAAATATTGTTTATCTGTAAGGAGAAATACAATGCTTAAAATGTTATTAAATATTTTTTTTCTTTTTCTTAGAGGTTTAAAAAAAAGTCTGAATAAAAAAACTGTTTTTCTTAAATTGTGTAGCTTTGTTTTTTTAAATGCATATCGATCGGATTGTAACTCATAAAAAAAACAACTCAATACTATTACGGGCTGAATCACAAGTTAGTTCTTCATTTACATTACAAAGACTTCGGTCAGCTATTTATTCGGAAATGTTAAGAGGGAATTTTTGCTTTTAAAATTATCTCTTGTAAATTTACATGCCTTTCACTGTTGATTAAATATCAGTTTTATAAAAGTTAGTTTTATTTACACATTTAATAAGAGAATAATGGTAAAAATCAAATTTCACAAACATATTAAATTCCCACAGAGACTTAAAAAAATCTTAATGTCTTAAAAAAAAATGCTTATGATGACACTTTAAATGATTATATAAAAGAAGCACTTCTTTTTTTTTAAAAAAAAATTCCTTTATGTAATATTTGTATCTTTTTTTGGTTTATAAAGTTTTTGTGAATTTATTACAGCTGCAGAATTACTAACAAATATCTTAAAACTTTTCTGAAATTTATTATTATTATTAATAATTTATTTTTGTATATGATATGCTTAGTATTAGGAAAAAAAAAACGCATGTATTTCCTATCATAATCATATCTAGAAATTAAATAATGATTAAGGATAGGATGATTTTAATGTTTCTGCTTTTCTGAATTTCTGGTGGAATTTCAACATCTAAATTTGCATTTCGAGTACTATTTAATATTCCTGTTAACTTTATCGAGTGTATGCACTTTTGTTTTCCAAAATTCTGATGTTTAATTTTTTCTACGTGTATCATTTATTTACCTCGGATACATCAAATTTCTTATATTTAGCAAACATTTTTCTGGTAGCATGGACCAAATAATTCGGAGTCGGAGTATTCAAAGCTTGTTTGCTTAATAAAGATCAATGCTCATTTTCAAAACGCACTAGGTCTAAATATATTTAAGAATCTTAATTTTCTTCGAAAAAAATTATTATAGTGACCTATAAAAGATTTTCATAAAATCACTGTGCATTTATATCAAGTTTTTTTCTTCAATGTCATGGGGGCTTTGAAGAAAATTCGTAATTGCTCAGACGATTTTTGATGCATTTAAAAAAATGATATGATATCTTCCCGTTTTCATTCTTCATAATGTATATATTGTTACGAAATTTTTCCGGGTTCGTTTGGATAGTGGGAGTTATATGGTGTGGAGAACACTCAATCAGCAGGCGGCAGTAGAAAAAAAACAACGACGTTTATTTACACGAAGTCACACAGGACAGCACAAAGACGACAACTATATACAGCAGAGAAGACGATTATCTTCAACCGAGACGTGCAGCATACAAAACAGCATAAACAGCAGCATACAACAGACTCTACTGCAGACAGTAGCACACAGCTTAATTCAGTACTAGCTTCACTCCGTCGCTGCTCCGCTTAACTCTGGAAGGTCAGTTCTTTACCGTCGCTTCCGACGGCTCTTCGACTCCACTGGTCCACGACCACTCTTCTCTGTCACTTCCGACTACTCAATTCAGCTGCGGTTGCTTCCTTTTATAGGTCTCAGGAGGCGGGGCTTGAGACCTCTCAACCAATCAGGAATGTTCGAGGCATAACTCGGTTCTTCTCGATGTTTCGGGTATAATCTATTTTGGCGCCAAAGTCGCCAAATACGTCGCCAAGTTGGCAAATGGTCGCCAAGTTTGTCGCCAAGCTCTGGGACCTCCCATGGAACCAACTATGCTGGGAAGCAGCATCACAGGTTCGTAACAATATGAAAGACAAAGCATGAAATAAGTTCGATATCTATCTTAATCGTGCGTAGAATTCCATATAAATCATGAATCAGTTGTAAATTACCCAATGAAAGATTGAGAAGAACTAGATTTCCCTTTGCACTATAGAAATACTCAATTTGTGAAAAAAAAAAAATTAGTTTGATTTGAAAGTAAAAAAAAATCGATATTTTGGAAATACAAGAAAAACGTCGAACATTTCTTACTTCAGAAAGATAGTTTTATAATTGATATGAATCGGAAAATAGAATGCAATTTCGGTTGTATAATTTTTTAATAAATCGTACAGCTATATTTCTTAAGAATACCTTTCATTTTTAAAAGTGTTTGTAATGGAATCGATCACAGATATTTTATAATGAGTTTTATAAGTGTAAAATAATTCGCATATGTAAACATCAATGAAAATTTTATTGTTTTATGAATTTTCATAATGAAATTTTCCTCTTCAAAACTTTCATCATAAAAAGTGTACAGTAATTTTTGAAAAAAGGTTTAATTTAGTGGAGTATAAAAGGGCTTATTTTATTTTAATTATTCGAATTTTAAATATAGATAAAAGCCAAATATCATAATGCAATCTACATTATTTTGAAACAGACTAGAAGATTAAAAATTTTATTGATTTGGTCTAAAACGAAAAATTTATTCATCGCTGAAAAATTAATAAATATGATAAAACTGAATTTGTTATCATTTTTAGGTAATATAAAATGTTATCTAGAATGCAGCTACATTTCTAAAAGGTTTCTATGTATGGAAAAATTAATTTTTGCTCCTATTTTAATCAAATAATAAAAAATATCTCTCAAGAAATGTAATCAAGAAAAGTAAACTGAAATTAATCGGAAAAGAATGTGAAATAGATATATATATATATATATACAACCTGCAGACAGTTTTATGTTCTATAAGGCAATTTCAAAGAAAATTGGTTGATTTATGCTTGAGATAGGGAAGAATTCTGAATTTTTAAAGGTTTTTCTAAGTACTATTCAGTGTAATTTATCTTTAATTTAGAGAAAAGGAAAACCCCATAAACATTTTGGATGGAGATAGAAGAAAAAAAAATAAAAAGCTAAAATTTCAAATATGTTTTTCATGCATATTTTATAGATGCAATTAAGATTGAGTTTCATAAAAAATGACCTGAAAGAAAATTATTTCAAATTAAATTCGTACACGATATTATTTGCTTTTCATTTTATATTCATCATGATTATACCTTACTTTCCATTAAACTGCAGAAAATTACTCCTACTACGAAGAACAACAGAACAGATTTTAAACTGATTATTAAACGAAAGAAAAAACTCTAAAGTTAAATGGCTTATTTTATTAAAATATTTTGACAGAAACTAATTTCATTTCATATAGATGTCAGAATTTTGAAGACACACCCTGATTATTGTGATATTCATTTTTTTAATTTTCAGCCGAAATTAGAGGAAGAGGTTGTTATTCGGGTTAACAGTTTAAGATTTAGAGATCCGATTCCAAAATACATACACAATGGGTACGGGCCTGCTAGGTGACACTTTAAATCTAAAAAAAGTAGCTTTCTTCAATTTTTTTAACTATCCATTGCTAGGCTGCGTAAGTTACAAGCGTAATAAATGAGTACTAAGTCACATTTTAATAAATCTTCTTCTCGTCATTAAAAAAGATTTTAGTGCTTTTTAATGGCCTCTTTTCCATAATGTGCATCACTGTTGTGAGTGATCATACCGGTCAACATGGTTGGTGCGTTTTTGTTCATGGTTTAAACAATAAATTTTTAAAAACTGCTTAAAATGAAAAAAAAATTTAATTATAAAGAATAAATGGAAGCTTTGATTCAATCAGCCCTTCTTTGTCTCTTATTTCGCTAAAGAACATCATACACACACATACACATTGAATTAATGAATTAAAAAAAATCCAAGCAATAATAAGATACTTCGTATATTGCTACTCAATTTCTAATATCAGAAATTTCTGAATTTCTAATGCCATAATTTTATACTCTGTATCAGTACCTTTCTACATGCTAATAATTAAAAAAAAAATCAAACAAAATATATTATAAACTAAAGATTGAATATAAAAGTAAGTAACTTATGATACATTCGACATAACATTAGCTTCAAATTTAATTCAATGTAACAATATGTCTGCAGGAAATGTTTGCACAGCTGTTATATTACAAAGTTTCTCCTTCAGAATTAAAGAGAGAAACAGAGAGAGAGAACTTAATCAGAACAGTTTGTTACTGAAGCATTTTAAAAGAAATTGATGAAAATAAGCAAAAAAGACAAAGAAATTTTTGTTACAACTACCAGAGTAATATCTAATGAAGCAGCGACCTAACCTTTTTCTACCTGACTATATACGTATAAATTATTTTTTTTAATGTATCTCTTAACGAAAAAAAAAAATAACTGAGCAGCATATGTATTACTCGATAACATTCATCCGAAATCTACCCAATGCAACAGCATGTCAGCAAGCAATATACACAAAACAGCAGTTAAATAACACGCTTCTCTCAATCCCAAAAAGAAAAAGATGAAACCGGACAGTTTATCACTGGAGAATTTTCAAAGGAAACAGTGGTTAAAAAAATGAAATAAATGAAAGCAAAGAAAAAAAATATACATCAACTTCAAACATTTTCTTCTTTCACGGTCGTCTAACTTATTCAGAGAGTTGGTGCCAGCAAACGATCGGACAAATGCAATGAACCACAATAGTCCAAGATCCTGTGCAGCGGAAGCATATACCTATGCATTCCTGATCTTTTTTCCCCTCCTTCTCTGAAATTCAAAGAAATGTTCCAACCGAATGATGAATCGAACCAAAGAAGTTCTCGTGGGGCGTTTGAAGCCTGATAGATGGACACAAAAACTCAACTACCTTCCCTCTCCTCACCCCCCCCCAAAAAAGCATTTGTCCTTTGTGTAGGTACGAATAGCAAAAGGGGAGGGGAGGGTCTCGAGAAAGTGGGGTAGAGGATATCGTGGACCCTGAAGAGTTGGACTCTCTATGGAGGGTTCGTTTTGAGTCGCATGCTTATGTTTTATTCTCCAGGTTTTAACGTAAACAGGGCGTGAAAATAAGCTTTCAGTTAGATCTTTTCTTTTCTCTGTTGGTCTCAAGCGATTGTTCTTTTACTTATACTTTTGTTTGTTTGTCTCCCAGTTTCGTACGTGGCGTTTCAGTGTTGCCGACTTTATTCTTAAAGCCTTTGCCCAAGAAAAGTGTTGAGAACTATGTTTAGAAGAGAAAGTATAGAAAATTGTTTTCTTGGAGACTAGTTTGTTTGCACCAAAGAAGCTTTTTGGAGAAGGAGTTTCGATGTAACTTTTCCGGAAAATTTTTGTTTTCCTAAATCTGAAGTCGATATCGCAATATTTGGAATGCGATACTAGAGAAATACTGTAAAAAAGTATTATAATTCTTTTTTTTTCCCTTTTCTTTTCTATAAGTTTGATATCATGCGAGCAAATAATTTCGACTAAAAGGAAACGTTGCCAAAAAAAAAATACAGGGGAAGAAATTTAATCTTTATGATTGTACCACAAAATCTTATTTCAGTAAATGAAACTAAATCTTTATACAATTTTTAAATCTATTTTCTTTAATTTTTTAATTAATTGTTAATACAATTATAATATTTATTGTTATACTTTATAATCTTAATTGTTAATACAATTTATATTTATGCACTATAGTAAAATTGACTAGAACTTTGAAACCGATAAACAGAAGATATTTTGTCTCTCATTTTTAACTACATTTAATTTAATACAATTTGGATGTAACTTCAAAAATATCGAATTTGTTTTCTCCAAAACTCATATAAGAAATATGCCGAATTGAATAATAAATATATTTGTTTTTCAACAAAGCTAGTTCTATAAGCAAAAAACAAATATCATC
Source organism: Argiope bruennichi (assembly GCF_947563725.1). Lineage (NCBI taxonomy): Eukaryota > Metazoa > Arthropoda > Arachnida > Araneae > Araneidae > Argiope > Argiope bruennichi. The sequence goes on along the minus strand of NC_079155.1, from coordinate 72,075,736 downwards.
TTCATGTCGTAGTTTTAAATATAAAAAGCAAAGGCCTTCTGTTATACTTTTATTGAAACAAAGTAAACAAGACAAATTTTATTACAGAAATGGGCATTACCGCTGCAAATTTTACTTAAAAATAAATTAAACTTATGTAAAGAATTGCTCAATAATTAAACTGATAGCACTGAAAAAATAAATTTGTAAAACGGGAAAAAAAAATATTTTGTATGTTACCACATTCATGAAGAATCCTATATACTTTATCAAGAGATTTAAAATTATAAATCTTCTATTTAATATTGTTCGCAATGATACAGTTGAGATTTACTCTCAAAATATATTAAAGAGAGAGAAAAAATTCTACTATCCTCATAATCATCATTATGTTTTCAATCAGAATATTTCTGAAAAAGGATTGGTCATTCCAACATTTAAATACAGATTTAGACTTAAAGAAAAGTAAATTCAATTAGAAGTTATGATAAAGGTTTTAAAAAATTCCAGCTATAAGGTATTAAATAAAAAAAGAAGAGGTTATGGTTGCCATGACAACAGACATTACTTAAACAAAAGAAAAAAAAGTGAATATAAAAGTGGAAACACTGAGAGTTAAACTTCTTTTCTTGCTTTGTTAAATATTGAGCAGTTCTTACATAACTTTCTAATTACATAATGATAAAAAGGGTTTATTTTCAGTTAAACTTATATTCGAATTAATGAAAAGCAAGGTATTAATATATTTTGTTTTGGGAAATTCCTAGTATTTCGAATTTATTAGAAAAAAATTCTTTTAAACGGAAATGCAGGAGAGTAAATCATTTTTTTTTTTTTTTGAAAAGCCTAAATATTTTCTCTCACAAAAAATACAATGAAATATTTTAAATATATTTTCTAATTGAAAATTTGGCAAATCATTTTCTTTTCAAAATTATTCAACTATTTATCCTTATATTATCCACGTCTTTACTGTTTATTAATTATTAAAGTATAGTAAGATTCATTTTTACAGCCAGGAGCGAGTTTAATTGAATTAAACACCTGATGTTGAAATCTTATTAGCTAACTGAAAATATCGTACTCATTCGATACGTCAGTTATTATAAACATTTAAAATAATATTGGATGCAAAAATTATTTTTATAAGGAAATTTCCTCTGTTTTTTTAGTTTTATAATTACTCATTTAATCAAGTATTGTTCCATTTTGAGTTTCAGACTCAGTAGATTTCAAATTATGCTTACGGATGATGTAACTAATGGTCTAATAAAAACACTTTACCACACAATCATACCAAACATTTATTTACAGTTCTAATACATACACCCTTGTCTTTAAATCACAAAATAACTCTCTTTAGCATTTATGGCGTAAATAATACATATTGATTTTCTCAGAAATACGAAAATAACTGAAAAGCCACATCTCTGCATGTACAAACAAACTAAACTGCTGCCTTTCGTAACTAAATTTACAAAGTATATTAATCAAAGATAATAATCAGGTAGAATATCAACCTGATAATTTTCCCTCAACAATTTTAAATCTTTTACTCTCCCATGATTTATACATATCAGGTTTAATGCGATTAATTGGCCATTGTTAATATTTACCGCATTTATTAGAAATAATAATTGATTTAAATGCTCAGTTAGTGCTAATAATTACCAGTTATTATTTAAGCTAATCGTGGTTATTTATAATAATAACCGATTGAAAAATACAATCAGTGTTAATAATTACCAGTTATTATTGCTAAATGCAATTATTATTAAAAATAATCAATTAACTTCGTTGGCTGTAACATATATATTATTAATAAATTACTATATAATTTAATCGATCTTTGCAAATATATATAGTATTTTAAATTCAATGATTTTTAATTTTTACCTCAATTTCGCATACTTAAATACTTACATATAAAACAATGTATGTTTTCACGTCATAATAGAATATGTCATAGAGATTATTACTAAGAGAACTAATATATTACATATTTTTTTTCACTATATGAATGGAGTCCTATAATTCAGACAATTTTACTTTAATATTTAAATATGAAAAATTTGAAGTTGATATACAGTGTCTCACAAAAGTGATGGGACACTTGTGCTTTACAAAAGGAAACTGTAATAAAATAAATAAATAAACATGTACAAAATTTTTTGGGTGTGTTTCATATTTAAAGTTAATAACAATTATTACATAACATACATTTTGTCAAAATATTAAAATATTAATTTAATAAAAATACAATTGTTTAGAACGGAGCAAAAAATGGCTCACATAAGTGATGGGACACTTACTTTTCCATCAAATATTTATCCAAAAATTTAACTTTTTAAAAGGTTTTAATATTTTGTTGGATTTCCTTTTACTTTTAAAACATGATTTAATCTTCTTGAGATGGATTCGACTAATTTTTTTGTAATTTCTGGAGTGATTTTACCCCATTCTTCTTGCACCGATTTTAATTGTTGTTTTGAAGAAATGGTGTGTTTTCGAGTTCTTGATTCCAATTCCTGTCAAATATTCTCTATGGGATTTAAGTATGGAGATTGTGGTGGTGTTTTTATTATTTCAGGACAGTTATACAGCAGCCAGAGTCTAACGTTCAAAGCAGTGTGCTTGGGGGTCATTGTCCTGGTAGAATTTAAAATCGTTATGAAGGTTCAATTTTCGTGCTGAAGATTTCAAATTTTGCTTTAAAATGTCAATATACTTGTACTGATCCATTATACTGTCAATAAAAACAAGATTACCAACTCCAGCGGACGACATACACACCCCATATCATAACTCCTCCTCCACCATGTTTTAATGTTGGCACCAAGTTCCGTTTGCGAAATTTTTCCCTTGGTTTTCTCCCCACCAAGATTCTATAGTCGGAACCAAATATATTAAATTGACTCTCATTAGCAAATATAACTTTATTCTAGTAATCAGAATTCTTATTTATGTTGGATTTTGGGAAAGCTAGTCTGAGTTTTCTATTCTTTTCACTTACAAAGAATTTTTTCCTGGCTACTCTACCGTGATATCCAACAAATCGAATTACCCTTCTAATAGTCTCAGGATTAACAATTATTCCATATAATGCTTGTAAATCAGCAGAAACTTTAGGAGCACTCTTTCTTGGATTTTTTTTAAATATTTTGAACGATAATATTAGTAACTTTATTCCATTGGATAGCTTTGATGGTCGGCCAGGTCTTCTTTTATCTTGAATAATATGATTCTTTTTATATCGTTTAATGATATTGAAAACTGTTGAATGACTCAAGTTAACTGTTTCAGCAGTTTTTCTAATAGATTTTCCATGTTCAATATGCAAATTAATAAATAATTTTCGAATTTCAGGCGAAGTTTCTTTTAGCATTCATGGCTGCACAGAGCTAAAAAAACACAAAAATTCCAAAACAAACTGGAGAACAATACTGCAGACGATTTTATAAATTATTGCCAATTGATTTGAGTAAAAATAAAACCACCAAAAATATTTTTATTGCTTATTTCAGACGATTTTTGTTGCATATCTAATGGTGTCCCATCACTTACATGAGGTATTTTTTGCTCCGTTCTAAACAATTCTATTTTTATTAAATTAATATTTTAATATTTTGACAAAATGTATGTTATGTAATAATTGTTATTAAAGATGTTTACAAGATTTTTACGAATCTTCATCTCTATATCCGAAAAATATATCTGGCATAGAGATGGTCTACTGTGCATGTAAAATACATTCACTATGACTCGAAATAACAAAAATAGCTTCTCTCTATAAACGAATAAATAAATGCGTTATTTACTTTGACAGTGCATTTTACCTTAGCGACAAATATGTTTCTTAAGAAACGTTGACAAAAATAGTTTACTGGATATAAATTAGTTTATTGATATACACTGAATATTAATTTTGAAGTAATTAACAGTTGATTGCCTGTAACAACTAACTAGTTATATTCAACTGAAACAAAAGTTAAAACCAGCTAAATACTTTGGTTACTAAGTTAAGTTTGGTTACTAAGTAAAATACTTTGCAAAAATAAAATACTGTATGAAATATGAATGAAAAGACTAACTTCAAAAGAATTTTTTATTCTTATGCTTATTATCTCTGTAATTAATTAGTAAGCTGTCGATATTTCTTAGATGACGCAATTAATTTCATTTTTTAATTTATTGAATCAATCTATCAATTTAATTGAGTAATCCTCAATTCATTTAATTGCAACGGATTTCATTAGACCATGTCAATTAAATCTTTTAATCATTCACGAACATCATCATGAATTATTTGATAGCTACATTGATTCAACGTTGAACAGAAGCTTGTTTAAAATAATTCGTGAATTATTCCAAACAAATAGACAAGAGGAAAGATTTATTTTATAAAAAGAAATTTTTAGCGTCTAAAAATGTAATAGCCATATTCTTATTTGATGATTGTTTGAATCTCTCAGTTGTTGATAATATCATAAGGCATAATTAAATATGCAAGCTATTTTTTTTTTAAATTTTCTTTTTTGTATTGATGTCTTTTTCAAAATTCTTCATTTGTCAAAACAAACTGATTATTCAAATGAATATCTTTTGGTAAGTAAAACAGGACATTTCTAGAACCAACAGCTGGTTCTACATACTGTTATGCCACCGCAAATTGTGAGTATATTAAACATATCTATTATACCAAAATCTTAAACAAGCTAACTATAGTATCCAGAAAAAGTGCCCGCTGGCGAATTATAAACCCCAAATACAATGGGTCAAAACAGTTTATCTTTTGTTGATATATACACCGTTAAGCAAAACTGCCATGGATGTTTTGGCGCTCATCATAGTGATGAATTATATTATGTATTTCTGTAAAGAGTGTTAATACCAAGATTATAACAGCTTGTTTCACAGAAATATCTTTTTCTCGAACCTCTTGATAGAAAAAAAAAGTCTGAAAATTGCTAAAAGATAAGAATATTGAAATGACAAAGCTTGAAATATAGGAAAATTAGAAAAAAAAATCCCTCTCAAAATTTACAAGAAAATCCTTGATGATTTTGCTTGGGGCATATTCCGTCTTGTTTTCCTGCATCTTAAATATTTACTTATTTTTTTTCAAATTCTGAAAGTCAATTAACACTAAACTGAAATAAAATTTAAAAAAAAAAAACATTACCAAAATCATCAAACATCTCAAAATCATCATTTTTTGATGATTTTATCCAAAATCAACAAAATCATCTTAAGAATTATATTTCTTATAGATGGTTCGAATTCATCCATGCTCATTATGACCACTGTGATGACATATATTAATCGCTGAAAAAATTGCTAAAGATCACACACTCGATTTAAGCAAATTATCTATATTTCGTAACTATTGTTCACCAATACCATGCAAGTCATTCGTGGCCTCATCCAAATCCCATATTTTAAACGATGATAGTGTTTTTATTAGAGAATATGCGGTGAAGTTTTGGAGAGACCCCCTTTCAATGGTTATATATATATATATATATATATATATACATATATATATTGAGACTCGAGAGGCGTCAAAAATGAAAAAAGAAAAATACCAATTTATAGCCCATATATGCTAAATTTTTCGAATTAATTGATTTATTTTATTTTTAAAATTTACTTTTTTTCACAGAAAAACGTTAGTAGAAAAAAATGTTGGCTTCGCACTTAAGTACACATTTTATAATTGAAACAGATTAATGCATTACTATAAGATATATTTGAAAGTAAATGTTTGCTGCTTTTCTTTTTTATTAGAGGGTATGCTTTTTGCTGCCATATGCTCCGAAGTGACAGAAAAAAAAAATTTAATTTTTTCAATAAAATTTTTTCAAATATGTAATTATAATTTAACAAATCCTTTCCTCATAAGAGCCTATTACCCAAGAAATAACAACATGTGAAGTTTAATCATTCTAATTTGAACAGTTTACTTTATAAAGTATTTGAATAATTGTTACAAGCTTGTCCATTAGATAATTTATAGATATAACAATTATATTGATCAAAATTTAAATTTATTTAACGCTTGCAATATTTTTAATTCTTCGTATTCTTGAAAGCAAAATCGGGAAAGTTGTCTTCTATCCCAACTAAGACATCTCATGACTTTTCCAAGAATAATAGCAAACAAAATCACAAAAATCTCTTTAAATGCATCTTTGTTGTATGTAATAATACCTCGATTGAATCAAGCAACGAATCTCAATTTTATCCTTGCCAATTAATTATAATCGATAGCGACATTTTGTAACCAAATCTCTCTCTCCTTGTGTTGTACAGATCCAGCGTATGGCAGAGCGTTCATCCCGATATAATACGTTTCCATAGGAAGCAGCTGTTTATCTAATCACCTAGAGGTTCAAGGATGATTAACCATGTATGAAGGAGGTTGCATCGCTTCCGTCCATCAAACCAGAACAAAGCGAAATTTTCAACCTTTATCCCATAGCTCTGGAGATTGTAGTTTACAGGAGTTAAAATCGAATAGCGGTAAAGTTCGCGAGTGTGAAGATTATTACCTTATCGTTGGTTGCATGAGAGATTCAGATAAAATTTATCAGCAGTTATTAATTATTAATATTCGTTAAAAATAATTTGATGATTATTTAAAATTTCATCGGATATTGATGTTTCAGAATAAGGACAGTTAATTATTTAGATATCTTATAACTTTAAACGAGCAATGTGTTTGTGTATATATATATAAACTTATTTCGTGTATCTATGAAACGGCTCTAACGATTTATATTAAATTTATATTTAGATGAATGGTTGTTTTTTAAATTTATCTAAGTAGGTGTCTTTCCTAAAAAAACGAAATTTTACACGAAAAAAAATAGTTTTTTTTATAACTAACTTTTAGAACCTTTTTCTATCTGCTCTCATGCTGAAAATGTCATATAGTGCCATCTCGTAAATTTTTGTGGCATTTGCATTGTTGCTATAGAATGATAATCTACTGGTATCTAAAATTTTTTTGAGATGTTGCTATATAACTTTATTCCAATACGAATACGTTCAGCTCATATCCAAGAGCAACAGTGCATTTGTTGTGTTAACCAATCATCTTGTCGTACATGTAACGTTATCGTATCTAAATATTTTCTCCGAAAAAATATGATTTAAAAAAAAATATTTCGAGCTTATCTTGTTTTCTCAAGTACTTATCCTTTAAAAAATTGAATTTTTTTTTTCATTTCACGAATTGCTCTAGAGCTAAGACAAGATATTTACAAGAATAAGAAGTCGAAGATCTGGAAGTTTCTTATAAATTATCAGAATATCTTAATGAATATCAGAGAGTTTGGTTATCTGAATGTTTAATTCTTTAATCTCAGTTTTGTAAGCAAAGAAAAAAAAACAGGAATAAATATTCGAAACTTAATGAGGCAATATAATCAGTTAATTAACACAACATATAATCATAATTCGTTAAAGTAATTGCTTAATTAATCATTTTTATAATGTATGATGATGCTTATAAATAGGTGAAAACTAGTAAAGATGCCGAAACTTTGAGAGAAATTGAAAATATTTCACATTATTTAGTCAACTAGAAAATTTATTCCATGTTGCCAGCTATTGAAACATATTAATGAATTTTGAATAGCATGAAATTAATTTTATATAATTTCATAGTCGTATTTTCAGTAGTAAAATTTCCATTCATCTTTAGTTTACATATATTGCTTAAATAGTTTATATGAATGAGCTCATTTTAGCATTGACATTCTAAATTAAAAGTACATAAAATTAGGAAACATTTACAATGCCGGCATTTTAAATCACTTTACTGCCATAACAAATGGAATATAAATTATTTGCAAAATACTTTGGATACTTCTCAGGGTAAAAATAAAATCTAAATTTCATTGGTAACTTTCAAATTAATTCTATTTCAAGTATAAAATAATTATAATAATATTCGATGAGGAAAAGAGTTGAATCATACATTATATAAAATTATTTAGGTAAAATTCATTATTTCTTGTTATTAGTTTTTCAGTTTCCTATTTTAAATCATTGTTAAGTATTTGGTTAAAATTCACTGATTTCACGTTATTAACTTTTCAGTTTTCTATTTCAAATCATTGTCATTTAGGCAAAACTCACTATTTTCTCGCTATTAATTTTTCAATTTCCAAATTCAGTTTCCAGTATTTCAAATAATTGTCACTGGGTTACTCAAGTAATACTATGAAAAAGTAAACCATTAAAATACCAAACGAAATAAATATAAGGTTAGCTGTATAGCAAAAATTAAACAAGTTGTCATTTAATTTCATCTTAGTCCCCCCCCCCCAAAAAAAAAGGCTTTATTCAAAAACTATATTTAAAAAGAATACTTTGATTTTTACTATGATTATTCTGAATATTTTAAGGTGTCGTACAATTCCAAAATTCAAAGTATGATTTTCTGTGAAAACTTTTGGATTTCAAGTTGCTTTGTATTTGAATTTTTTGGGAAGAATTTAAGTGCTATACAGAATACTCTATTATACTTTATAAGTAATTAAATATTAAAGTTATTGTTTTAAATAAAAAATTAGGATTAATAAGAATTTACAAGTTTTCTTTATTCCTCAGTTTCAACAAAAGAAGCACTGAAAATCTGATAAAAATGATTATTCAAATGTTAAATTTAATAATCATATGCATGACAAATCAAATGAAATTAAATTTCTTCTAGGAAACTTGGACTATTTCTCAAATGTAACATTTTACTCGAAATGTGGTCTTTGTGGAGCAAATTAAAATATTTAAATGTAAACTTAACATGGACGCAATTGATTTGCGGTGTATAATTTCACATAATCGAATTTAATTAAAATCTCATTCGCTCATGCATAATTTCCATTAAATTTCATCTTTGCTGAAATATCTCTCCAAAGTTTAATTCCGGAAATATATCTCAAATGTCACAATGTCATTTGAATCTTTAATCACATTCTCAAGATGAGAAATAATTTATATCAATCTAATTTTTAAGCGAGTAATATTACCTCCAAAGGAAGTTCAAACTCATCTTTCTTGACTCAACATGGAACTTCGCTTAGACCATTGCAATTAAAATGTGTTATCGATGTTAAATATTTGTTGGACATCTTAAAGGGATTAAAATATATTCCGAGGATTCTTAAAAGGATTAATCTTCTTAAAATAGCTCTGGTGTTATGTCAACCAAGTAGTCAAGCTCCTTTCGGTAAGCACTTGACACTGCTCGCAGTCAACTTTTCTTTGTTTGTTTTAAGTCACATACTTTTTTAATTATTATTATCCGGAATCTCAAGGGGGAACAATAGAATTTAATTAAACTTCTCCTCTCTTTGTGGTTCATTATCTAAATACCTCTCATTTTTAATTAATCTTTACTTTCAGATATTCATATTTTTTCCAGAAGAGTGGTGGAGCATAAAGAAATTTTTAATATTTAAAAATTTACTGTTCTTGAAAAAAAATAGATTAAATTTTTTCTTCTTAAGATAGAAAAAGAGTAAAAAAATAATAATGAATAAATAACGAATTTTTTTGCTTTGCATAAAAGCCTGCTTTCAAAAATAATTTATGCATTATCCACCGTTAGATGAAAAGAAATGAAAATAACACTGAAAATGAAGCAGTAATAATAATTTCTTCCTTCAATAAAAAATATTAAATACAATATGTATCTCATTATGAGCCATGGGTAAATGTGGAAAGAAGAAATTTCTTATTTGAGTGAAAATGATTTATAAAAATAAATTGAAATCGGCGAATCACCGAAAACGTAAGGGAAAAAAGGATTAATTTACTTTTAAAAAAAATCTAAATTTCTGTTCTTTTAGATTCATTGATTATGACAAAAAACCAAATTAAAATGACAATTTTTTTCCTTTACTTTCATTGAAAGGATAAATATCTTCGGAATAGATTAGTGCTCGAAGTGTTCATAACGCCATAATTATTTTTGAAATTCATTTTTTAATATTTCCTTTCTATTTTTGAAAATGGAAATGAAATCGACATTAATAATTAAACTATAACATTGAAGTGTATGTTATTTCAGTTAAAATTTCAATCTTGAAACAGAGTAAAGTTAAAATTCTTGTATAATTAATAGAATATATAGTGAAGTCATTGATGATTGTCGTTTATTATATTCTTAGTAAAACGTTATTGGAAATGAAAATAAATGTACAACAATTACAATATTTTTGTTATGTGATACATAGCATTTGGTATACTTAAATTGGGATATTAAAGAGCAGCTACAATAAAATTAATGAATTCGGATTTTCCTCTTTTATATTCGGGCTAAGTAAATTTCTATAAATTGAACTCTGGGTTTCAAAATAATTATTCCAAAAAATGATATATTAAATAAATTTGTAAATATTGTATAATAAATAAATAAATAAATTGTATTAAATGAAAAATAATTGTGGAATTTATCAAAGGTGAAAGCAAAATACTCATACTAATATTAAAATAAAATATAATATAAGATGCATTTTAGTTGACATTTTAATGATAAAGAAGTTTGTTCTTAATATTTTCGATATGTATTGATCTTTTATTATTGATAACTTTTTAGAAATAAAAACCCTATCTTCAGTTAAACCATTCAAACTCTCGATAATTTTAATCGTATTTATTACAGACAAATAATATTAATCCTTCAGGAGAGTGAATTAATTGTTTTTGCATTTACTCGCACCTATGAAACTCAAGAATATTTAACCCGTAAATATTTAAAAAAAAATACAAATTTATATGAAAGCAAATTTATATAAATGTGTATTTCAATTGAAAACGAAAAACGGAAAAATTTGTTCGGTCACTTAGAGATTAAAGAGATCTAATTTCTGTTTCGCAGCAACAAGAGAGTTAAGCTAATTTTAGACAGTTTTCATACTTTGTAATTTAACATTTCTTAATACTCCGTATAATAATTTAATAATTTCTTAATACTCTGTATTTATCGTACATTAAACCATCATACGGAAATTTCGAATTTACGGATTTAGTCAACATCCCTTCGAGACTGAAACCTAGATTCAGCTAAGAAGCTGTGAGAAATGTTATAAAAAATTCTTTAGGCAAAATATATTTACTTTATTTTATGTTCAAATTTTGAGTATGAATTTTTATTAAAGCATCAGATTAGAAACAAATAAATAAATAAAATACTACTAAAATAGCTTGAAAATACAAAATAAAAACCTACTGAAATAATTGATAAAATTGAAATATAGGTGGTTTAAAAAACATAAAATAAATATATATTTTGTTCCATTTAGAATCTTCTGCATCAAGAATTATTTTCGAGTTGTCCCTGGGAAGGCACCTCGAAATGAGAATGAGAAGCTTCGGGCATGGTGGTTGGTTCTCGCCACTCTAGAGGGTACCTGAAAAGGTGAGGGGTCTTGCTTCTCCCATCGGTGACGAGACGTACTTCCTTAGAGAAGGGTTTTACGGTGGATGATGGTACGATGATGGCCCTTAGGACACAATCACAATTCCCTCCAGTGTTGCTGTAGCTGTGGCCAAGTCATTCAGTTATTTTATCCGTGTGCTTTCGGGTGGGCTGGAGAGTCAGTGATATGACTTACTTTGTATGGTACCTTCTATCGATAAATTGTTTCAAAAGTAAAAATATCCAGAATGTCTAAAAAGCAAATAAATCTACACTCTAATTGTATAAAATTTCCTGAATTATAATTTGCGAATTCAATTGATAAGAAATCATTAATTCGAATTAAAATATCAAAGTTGTTTAAAGATGAAATGAATTTTTTCATCACTAAAGGACTTTATATTCTTAACTAAAACGAAATTTCCTGTCAAAAAGTATTTTCAAAAGCAGATATTTCATAGAATGTTTCAAAAATCTCATAGAATGTTTCAAAAATAGATATTTTTAGAATGTTTCAATAACAAATAAATCTACACTTCAAATGGTCGAAATTAGTTGAATTGCATATTTTGAATTCAATTCTTAAGACATATTTGGTCCTCATTAATATCTCATGGTAGCAAAACGTTGGTATCGGTTAAAAAAATGGTAAATGACATATATTTAACCTATAATGGAGATGCGAGGATCTATAACAAAACATTACCAATCTCAGAAGTTAAGATTTACTTATCAAGAGAGCTCGACGCAACTTGCAACTCAATGCAGTACGATGGATTTTCGACAGAATCCAGAATACATTTCTCTAATTTTCCTTCAAATACTCTTCCACGAAGCCTATATGGTTTTCAACTACTCGGCACTGATGACAGACATCGAATTAAAAGGCAGTTTATTTCGTCACTTCATCAACAGAATTCTAATGTTGAAACGTGGAGACATTTAAACAGGCAATTTCTCATTGATAAGTTTAGGCTTCAAACATGAGATGAAGCCTTTAAATATAATATTATGCGAATAAATCTGAAACAATCACTGCATTATCATTTGTCATGGAAATAAATTATTTCTAGAAAAGAAATAAAATGATTTTCAGAGATTGTGAATATATTGCCTTTTCTTAACTTGCCACCACATTTAAAATGTAATGATATTTTAGCCGAGAACAGCTGTTTGATAGCAAAAACAAAAAGGTATTTATGTGAATTCTCGTAAATAGAGACTTAATGAACACTGAAAGAGTCACAGTATGTTAAAGAGAATGTTGTTGCAACAAATAATTATGATAAATATTTACTGTTGTGATTTTTCAGCCTGGTTATTCACTTTCCAGGATAAGACAATTCGACTTACGAATCTTCCAATCTTGGCAGAAGCACAAAATTTTATTCTTTTCAATATCGGAGACATCTATTTTCAAAGCACTTATGAATGTCAATTGAATAAAAATATTGTTCCTTCAAATGTTCTTAAATAAATCAATGTTCTTTGAAAGAATTGATGAAATTTCTTATGCATCTATATGATAGTGATATCAATGCATTTTAGCGAGACAATAATTGTTATCAGAGAAAATTAATTTAATGAATACGGCCTTAATGAAATTTTCATTAACACTATTTTCTTAACGGAGTAAAAGAGATCAAATTTATAGAATTTTATATTCTAATATATTACGCATTTCTTTATCAAATATATCTTGCTCATATTTGCTTGTACTTGTATGGGCAAGCATTAATAATTTATTAATCGAAATAAAAAAGCATTTATTCTTCATATAACGCTGTTATATTACTTTGCATTTTCTTTTAAAATGATAAATTATAATGCTGATGATAAATGATAATTAAATGATATTAAATGATAAATTATAATGATATATATATATATGTTTGTGTGTGTATGTGTGTTTATAATGATATTTTAAACCCTGATTTCAAACCTTATTAAAATCCTATTTTTTTAATCTTAATTTGGGCCATATTAACTTCATTCTAAAATTCTCTCTTAATTCCTGTTCCAATTCAACTTTTTTATTTAATTTACTCTACATGCGCTCCATAAAACTGATGATTTATGCTTTTGCTCAAACTCTGTGAGAAGTGATAAAATTCCCTAATGCTTGCAACTTTCTTTCAAAAATACCTAAGATTCACTTTCCTAAATCGACACTTTTCAAAGAAATACCTATCAAAATTATCTAGTAAATTACTGAAGGGAAACACACACAAATATATAATTTATTGACACAAATTATATTTTCATATAAATCCTAAATACAGATATAGCTAAAATACCAGTTTTATTTACAGGATGGAAATTATTTGCTGCTGTTGTTTATGTAGCCAAAATCTGCAATAGCAATTGCTGATATAGTGAGAGCTCTTTCAGTAGGAAAATCGGGATGCATAATATATATTCGTTCCGAAATGTGAATCCACGTGCAAAATATTACTGAAACGCAGTTGTTTTAGTCTGAAGAGAGGAAAATAGAAGTCTACTTTGGAAGTATCTTTTTCATCAATCGAGAACTGCGGTCAGCTTAATAGATGGTTTATGATGATAATTTTATTTCCTATTTTTGTATTATTTGCATATGAGAATAAATTTAATGCTAATTTCAATAGTAAGACTGTTGGCAGACGATGTTGCAGACTGAATTTTTTTTTCTTAGAAAAATGAAAATCTTTCCACGAATTTCAAATGCTTATCTAAATTTTAAGGTTCATTTTTTTTAAAGACATCTGCTTTCAAATTATTTACCGCCAGATATTTAGATCAGTTTTATAAATATATTTTATTCCATTTAATTCTAACTGATTCAGAATGATCTGACATTTAATTTTGAGAATGCACTAGAATTGAGGGTTTTCATTATCAATCCATGGCTCAAAATTACGAAATAAGACTGACACTTTCCTGTAAGACTCTTAAAATGAGGCGTTATTGTGGTAATTCAAATCAAAATAATCAATCGATCACAAACCCTCTTTTAAAATATATTCCTTGTCATAAAATTAAATATACAGTTATGATATATTTTTTCATACCAGTTCAAGCAATAAAAAACATTGTCAAAAATATTTAATAATATTTAACGGCTAATGATCCAGCTGACTTTAATCATTAAGATAGAAATGATTAATTACTTCATTAAGAAGATTCTAATTATGGTTAATTAAATAATTTCATTATTTATTTCATAAATATTATTTTTTTTCTTTCCCTTTCATTCATGTTCTCAAATTAATGAGAGGAAAACCGCGGTTTCGAGGGCAATTAAAGCTCCATTACAATATCCTTTAATTATTGCAAAATTCTAAAAATGAGATTTAAGAATAAAAAAATAATTTTCAGTATAGAACATCTGCTGTATAGGTTGAAATAATTATCTTTATTAACCAAATATCAAAAAATTTTAAAAAGCGCTTATTAAAATTCGATGTTTTTCTTTAACCTTAAAGTGGCCATTTATTTTTGCAAAGTCAGCTTTTATAATCATGTTGCATAAAAAAGAAACACATCGTACTCTTACGAGTTAACGGATAAAATCAAAATTAATTCTTATCTTTTCATATTTTGATGGAAAAGAAAACATTTAGATTATAATTATTATGATTTTAAAGATTTGAAACTAGATAATTAATTCCAAACGAATCGTTTTTAAAAATTTTAATATTTTCATTTTGTTGGTGGATATTAAAGCAATTATAGGCAAGAAATGTAAGAATATTTCATTTTTTATATGTGCATTAAACGAATAAAAACAAGTTTGCATTCTGTAGCTATTATAATACCACAATATTAATAAAAACAAAATACGTGACTAAAATGTAGCGTGTATTATGTATCGGGTTGGCAACTAAGTAATTGAAGATTTTGTATATAAATAGTTTTAACACATTCTTTTGTTTTGTCAACGTGTTCAAAACACTTAATTTTTATTGTTCCCTTATTTGTTTGGATTTTCACCTTTTAGTTAGTAAAAAAATTGTATCTATTAGTTATTTAGTTTCGTCTTTATCCTTATTTGAAGATAAAAGAACAAGACGCTCATTTCAGACATATTTTATTGTATTATTTCGGAAAAGGCAAGAACCCATCGCAAGCACACAAGAAGTTATGTGCCGTATATGAGAATAAAGACTTGAAAGAAAGGCATTGCCAAAACTGGTTTGCCAAATTTTGTTCCGATTATTTTTCTCTGAAAAATGAGCAACGATCTGATCTCCCAATTGAAGTTTATGAGACCCATATAAAGCCTATTATCGGTTCGTATCGTCTTAGTACAATATGTGAGATTGCAAAAAAGCTCGATGTATTGCACACATGCATTAAAAAAATATTAAAACAGCTTGACTGGGTCAAGAAATTTGAGTTGTGAATTCTTCATAAGCTTAAGAAAATTCATTTGTAAAGCAATGACATCTGCGTTTCGCTTCTGAAACAACGAATTTTATCTATTTCCCAAAAAGACTAATTACTAATGACGAAAAGTGGATAGTTTATATCAAGGTAAATCAGGAAAGATCATGGATCGAATATGAACCAGCTCAGACGATACCAAAAGCTGAGATAAAAAAAAAAATTGCACATTTAGCCGTAGTTAAATAAATCATCTAATAAGAGGATGCTGAGAGAAATACAAAACTTTTTAATGTGCTTACCAAAGAGTGGTAAATCGGTAAAGTTAAAAAACCTTCTAAAATTGTTAAAAAAAAACCTTTTTTTTTTAAATTTTTTAACCTGTTTTATTATTTTTCCACGTTTATTGTTTCATGAACCAACAAAAAAAATGAAAAAGAGAAGCCATTAAGAAAAAAAGAAAGAATTATTAATTATATAGTTGTATAGAAAGAAATAATAGGCAAGTTGAAAATCAGCCGTGGAAGGTTTCAATAGTCACTCAATAGGCAATAGCTATCGAATTGAAGAAATTATAAAACAAAGATTCCTCCATTTGAGTTCCAAGGTATTTAGGCTATTCCAGTGGAAGATCAGACTTTTCTGCTCGTCAACTATATATTCCTCATTCACCCCTCACCTAGCTTTCGACTTGACATTTCAGGAACCCACCTGCTTCAATACAAGCTCAATTCATCGTAAAAAAATTAGGAGATAATTTGCTAAAACATTATTTATATAATAAGAATTAAAAATCTTGGAATATTCAATGTTGAACCGTTTTCTGAGAATTGCATTATTTTTTGAAATATTTTTTGTAGCACTGCTCATTCTTGATTTAGATGCGATCGATGTTGACAAGTATTCTTTTATTTGTTACAATCTACAATAAACTTCAACTTTAAGCACAAAACTTAGTTTAATTTATAGAAGTTGCTCATTTTCAAACAACATAAAGGGCATTTTAATGAGGCTATCGTGATTTTGAAATGTTGTCAAGTCACGAAGATGTTTTTTCATTCACAAAAGCTAAAAGTATTTCTAATTTAAAAACGTAATTAGCCTATCCTTAGATATTGTCCTCTCAACTGCAATTTTTATTTCAGTTGTAAAAAAAAATGATTACATATAAAGTTTCACATGCTTCTTTACACTTAAATTCTCATTTAATCGACCTTCGAAGCTTGTGCAAAACACCAACTTATAATAAATATAATCAGTAAACTCTTTCTAAGTATTTACAGCCATCTTTACAGCCTGAAATTTATCCGAGCTGAGTCTTAAAGTAAAGACAAGTTAAAAAAATCATTCAAGCTGGGACCTAATTTTTGAAATTTTTTTAACAAAATCTTAGTAGAAATATGTTTTATAGAGAAGAGTTATTAGGGTTAATTTAATAAAATTTCTTATATACAATTTGGTGATTATGATTCCTTCATCCTAACATTTTAACGCATCAAATTGTGTCAAAAATTCTAGCCATGTTATTTAAATATTTTTACATTTATTTTATTCATTGAGCACGTAAACTTTTGTAATAGATTCGAGTCCCATGTCATCATAGTGTCATTGAAACTTATAAGTACTAAATTATTTCTTAGAAAACATAAGCATATGTATAAATTTGTTCAAAAAATTCTCTTTCTTTGCATTATGATTTTGTCAGTTGGTTCCTCACTGGAATAATTAGAATATTTTTTTCTTAACTGTGAACAAAATAAAAAAATAAAAAATTCAATTATTTATGTCTATTTCTACTAATGGGTCTACTATGTCTACCTCCACTAAACTGTCTCTACTAATAAAAAGGAATGTGTATGTTGTCATTTTTCAGGACAGGCCATTTCAGTTAGAGCTACCAAATATAGTAAAACTCTACTTTAGAGGATGGATTTCTTCACTTCAGAGCGTGTTTTTTAGAAAACTTTAACTAGAATTTTATATAATTAAAAATGCATTTTCAGAGTTTTTCCACGATAATTTACAAAACTAATATACCGAAAATGATTTTTTACGTTATTTTAATATTTAAACCATTATATTTTTAAGGATGCTAATTTAATTTCCTTAAAGTTTCCTTCTGGATTTTGAAAAAAAAATATTTTATTTATCTTCTTGAATAACTTTTGATAACATATTACATTGCTACTAAAAAAAAATCAATTCGTTATTCACTATTTCCTTATATATATAATCGTGTGATTTCCTTTAATTGTTGAAAAAAGAAAAAAAAAGATTCTTTTTTTTCTTTCTGCATGGTTTATTTGAAGAATAAGAAAGGAAATCTACAATACCAGGAAAAACAAGTGCAATTGAAAGATATATTAAACGATTGTTACTCTTTTAATGCATTTGCGATGGCATGGCATTTGACTAAAATATTGAAGGTCACTTCCTCAATATAAGAATAATTGTAAGACTATTAAAATAATTCATATTTAATATCCTTATGCTTAACTCTGTCCATACTGAAACGCCCCAAACGCGATGTGGCAGGGGCGCAGGACGCTCGTATATCACTGTGAAATTCCTCTAATTTTCATTTAGTATGATTGATTGAGTATCTGAGGCGTGCACTTTGTTCGTTAGAGAGAGTCGTATAATTAGGTTATGGATTTTGTGAAATATAATATCGGGCACTCCAGTATTGAACAATTATTCCAGTATCTTGAATTCGAATGAACTTGGAACTGAAAGGATTAAAAATGCGTTTATTTTTTAATATATCAAAAAATATAAAATTTCAATCATAGGAGTTTTAAAGGAAATCAAACGCGATCAATATTTATACACACCACTGGGTAACCAAAGCGTATAATATATCAACCTCTTTATAAAATTTGCTTATTTTAAAAATGGGAGTCTTCCAAGCAATTGCATTTTTCAAATAAAAGTGACACAATAACAAAATTCAGGATTCGAACCAAATCCTAGGATATGCGTGTAAGAAAATATGTATATCAGCTTATCATTGGCTTATCTATAGCACTGAATTCAACTTTAAAGTGAGTTCCCTCACGTATTCGAAGTAAGTAAAGAGAGAGAGAGACGATACTTCAAGAGATTCTATTGTGTCTCTTGATTGGACCAAACGTGATTTAAACAGACGTTTAAAAATAAATTTAAGCAGTTCCGCCACTGGAAATTTGAGTCGGCGGTATTTCATGATTCTCAAAGAAACTTCATTCCGGAGACGTGATTTTATTTTTGAACAAGTTTGGTGAATTATTAAATTTTACTCTAGGCACGTTTAAATCTCGCATATATTGAGAAGAATTCGGAGGAAATTCCTTATAGCTATTGACATTTATGTGTTGTTCTAGGGATATAAATCTAGACAGAATATTTAATAATAAAGTATATGCGTAGTAATAACATCACACAAAAAGAAAAACATAACATGAGGAGAAAAATGGAGTATCGATTTGTATGAAGTTCAGTACGTAGAGAAAGGAACTTGCATTTGAATAAAGTTTATTTTAATCTTCCAAAATTAAATTAATTTGTGTTGCATATATAGGTATCAATCAATTATAGGGAAAATCTTTCATAGAAAACCATTATAATCATGAATTATTAGTTACCCATGTTAAATTGCTGTGTTACCTCTCATTAGAAGTATTATATCTTAATAATATTTTGACTACATAACTATGACCGTTAACATAATATAATAATTTTATCAATTAAATTAGTTATAAATCAATTATTATAACCCATATATTTCAAAGAAATAAGAAATGAAAGAGCAGTCCTTCACAATTCTTTAAATCTGTGTTGCATATATAAATATTAAAGCTTTATAAGGTTGAGGGAAAAGTCTTATAATCATGAATTATAATTAATTTAAACAGTCAAATTAGTTACCAATCAATTATTATAACTTATATATTTGAAAGATATGGGAAATCAAAGAACAAATTCCCTCCTCTCCCCAATTATTGGTTCGATTTCACGAATTTTTATTTTATATAAAATCTTGTGTTTCGAAAATATGTTTTCAACAGTCATTAACTTTCTACTAAATTTTATTTTTTCGCCCAAAATATAACTTAACTATACATTCTTTTCGAGAAAAACATGTTGATAGAGTTCTCCATCAGGATTCAAACATCATCATGAAGTTATTGCACAATATCTTAATGGAATGTCGGTTCAGACGATGTCTTCATTGCTAAACAAAATTTGATATTGTGAAATTTTTCTTCGTGCGATCAAAGAGTGGCTTCATAAAGGAGCATTTTTAATTAATCAAAAACAACAACAACTACATAGATTTAAAAAAAATTAAATGAAAAGAGAATATTTAAAGAAATAAACAACTTGTATTTTAAGTTAGTGTTCAATTGATTGACTATATTCCTTAATTGCATTCATGTTGGGTACAAATAAAGTTGAAACTTTAAATAATTAAAAAATCATAATGTTTAGAGTTGAAGATTTGTTTTAATTTTAAAATTCGTAAAGCGGTTCAATGAAAATTTGTTAAAGAATAAAGAAACGACAGTGACTTTTAATCACTGATGCAATACATTTGTTAATATGTCAAATTTCTAAAATTTTTTTCTCTTTAAATAATTGGCACGTTATGATATTGTCACGTAGATACTTTAGTATAGAACTCAATGACACACAAGAAATAGAGCTAAACCACTTTATTAATAGAACTCAGAACTAAGAGAATACAGGGACTGACAAATCTCCTGCTTATATACTAGCAGGGAAAGTTCCAGAACACTTTTCTGGAGACAAAAAGAAAAGTCCAGAACACATTTCTGGTGAACTAAAGAAATGTCCAGTATCTTCTGGAACATGGAATAAATGAAAACATAAAACCAAGGGATTAAATATTCACATATACTATTAATCGCATTGTCTCTAGCGGGATTCGAACTCGTGGTCTCTTTATTATGAGACCAGTGCCATGACCATTCGGCCATGAAGATTCGATTGTTTTTTTCAATGTGGCAATATTAAAGAAAAAGTACGAAGCTCGCTGTTTAGCTTAATTATTTTTATTTTAAGACAAAGTTTAAAATACAATTATAATAATATTTAGAACATTACACCAATCTTTAGGTTCAATGTTGTGAAACCTATCCCGTTTAAGTTTATCTTTCGAAAAAAAAATGGACATCTGGAACTGAATGCTTAATTTTCAGTTTTCTCTTATCATTTGTTCTATTGGCAGGGTTCTCAAATCCCCGAATATTTAAGACTTACTATTATTTGAATACAATTAGAATTGATTTTATTATAATACTTACTTAAGTTACAAATGCACTTAGAACAACATTTCACAGAAAATCTTATTATTTCACTGCAATAGAGTATTTAATGAATATCTTGCAAAAATAACTTCTCATTGCATTTATTTTCATATTTCTATTTTATTAGTTTCATTGAATCAGTTTTGTGATATGGCTAGAACAAACCTAATATTCCTTGAATTTTTGTAAAAAAGGAAATAATTCAAATTACTTTGTCAAAAGAGAAATGAAGATGAAATTTTGCTCGCATTTCTGAAACCATGCTTTTCACCCAGCGTTAGCTTATTTATTATTTTTTAATACAATTATGCGAGTCGGTACATTAAATGTAAAAAGTACAGAAAAAAAAATTAAAAATTAATTTGACTTCTTAAAGTAAGTAAAATTAATTAATGTAAATCTTGAATTAAAATTCTCTTATTAAATCATATTAAAAATAAAATATTAAACTATTTCATTAATTGATTGCTGAATAATTCAAATAAATTTGAATATATGCATCGTTGCGAAGAGTAATGATTGCAAAAGTAATTAATGAAAATAAGATTTTCTAGTTTTATTTAAATGTGCTAATTACACGTTTTTCATTAACTTTTAAAATAATATTCATATATTAAATAGTCTTAGCTTCTTGATAGATGAAATTCGTGATCAATAATCTAGTCTTGAGTAAGAAAAGTTATTAATTTAAATTTAAAAATTGAATTCATCTTTTTTTATAATAAAGATGAATGTGTGCGTGTTGGCGCTTTACATACTAGACTGTTTGACCTAGAGTACAAGACTTAGCACATAATGTGCACCTAGGAGCGATTTCTTTGACTTTTTAATTAGAATTTAATTAATGAAATATCAAGTGAAATTTTGTCGTTTTTCCGCTAAAATTTCCGAAAATATTTTAGTATAAAAATAAAAATTATTTTTACATAATTTGAAGTACGAAAAATAATCTGTAACGATTTATGCGTGGTTTGTACTGTAATTATTTTTCAAAATAACATATGTGGTCGATCATAGTAAACAAGGTTTAACATTCTAATATCTTAAATTAATTAAATAAATGATGATGTCGTGTCCGCGTTACAACGGAAAGAAGGTGCAGTAGTTTTCTGAGGGTAAGGACTCCAGAGCACACAAGGGCAGAAGTCTGACTTCTAGCTCATATGAAGAAGACACTCGCACACTCGCATACACAACCCCTTTTTACAGGCGGGGGGTGGGCTCTTTCACACATCTCACAAAAGAACACAGTGTGAAGAACAACCACGTCCGAACCAGGAAACGAATCGGGAAACCCAAATGACGCTCTACCCCTAGGCCAGGAAACCGGCAATTTATAATATAAAAAAATATGATAGATCTTAATTAGATCTTTAATTTTGAGTAAAATAACTATTTCAATAGGTTAAAATATTCTCAGAGGTAGAAGTCCTCAGAAATAGATGAACTAACTGTTCCATAATTCAGAAAATCGATGAAAAAGTTAGTGATATATTAGAAGTGGAAGAAACCAAAGGAAAACCAATGGAAGCGGTATAAGCAAAATGTTCTCGCATAATCTCTTATAAAGGTGCCAATATTGTTGACTTTAGATAAGCCACGAATGCTTTGTACGGCATTGGAGAACAATAATTAAGAAATATTGATCTTCGAAATAAATTCAGGTTTTTTTCTTAATCTAACGCGCGATCTTTAGTGGTTAATTCCAGGCATTTGGTTAATACACAAATTCCAGAGAATCTGAGCTGCAGTTTGGACGCCATTTTTGCCTCGAACGATTGAGAGTAATTATTTTTAAATATAGAAATGCAATTGTAGTCACCATGTCTTATATCAGATTTCATTTATTTTAGTCGCTGCGTCCTTGAATGTTGATTTACTGACCAACAGGTGGTCAAACTTTTGACGATATATTTGATTCAAAATATGTTAAAATATCTGCATTTTAGATGCTAAACCAATGTAACAAATTTATTTTATCATACTCTTTCAAGTTTTATAGTTGTCATGTTAAAATGTAAATAATATCTACAAATTTGGCTTTATGACTATATGCAAAATCTATATAGCTTTGAATTATCGTGTTCAGAGACGGACATAATTCCAAAATGTATTTCTTGTGTTATACAATCTCAAGGAGATTTTTAAATGTTGAGATTTGTCAAAATCTCTATTTGGAATACTTTGACGATTACAACAATTTCTCTTTATATTTTCGCATATGATTGTTTAATAAAGAAGAAAATGAAGAAGCCGTTTTTAAGTGGACATAAAATGAAGCAAACTGACTTTTGCTTCATACACGAGAAAACATTTGTTACATTATATAAAATTTCAAATATGAGTTCATGTAATACGCTGTAGTCAAAATTCACTGATATTGATGAAATTGAATTTTTTTTGCTTAAATTATATTTTAAGTAATTATAAATGCAAAATTTGCACAGAACAGTCAAACGTTTGTAAAATTTGAACAGAACAGTCAGACAGAGTAGAAAACTATTTAACCAAGACGTTTTAATATTGGATGAGTTATTTCTAATATTGCATTTAACATGTACTGTTTTTAAAAAATACTTATAAATCCTGATAATAATAAATATAAAAATATAAATTATATTGTTAAAATATTCAATAGTTTCTAAAAATATACTTAATAATTTAATGAAAATTTAAATTCCTTTGAATCTTGTGTTGCAAAATATACTTAAAGTCTTTAAATGAAAGGTAATATTAAATATTCATTAAATTTCTAAGAAATTCATTCTCAAAATTCCTTATATAAATATCAAATGCGCTTTAAAATCTCATTGCATCTCGAAATAAAATAAATAATATACATATGAGAAACTGTAAGCAAACTATGTGAGTAATTTGCAGTAATTTATCAGAATAGCTGAGAAATTGCTGGCGTAACAAATTAATATAAATATTATATTCATTTTTAGATTTGTCAGAATTCAATGACTAAAAGGGGCTTAAAATGAACTTCATGATACTACATGATATATTTATCTTTCAAACAATTTTAATCAACTTTATAATTTGCATTTTTTAGATCAAAATGTGTTTAATATTTCAAATATTCACTGACATTTTAAAAATTGCATAACATATTAACAATGCTTTATAAATCTAGACAAACGTCACAGAACTGAAAAAAATGAATCATAACATTATTTTTAACGATGCATAATAATACAAAATTGTTTCTTTTTGATATAAAAATATAATGTTTAAATAATAATAACAAAAAACTATTTAATTAAATTAATTAAATATAATATTGTTCGATTGGGATAATTAAAGGAATAGAGTCATTCTGAAATGTTTAAATGGAAATATATAATCTTTTGAATATCGGATGAAATTTTCCTGTACATTTCTTAAAACTTTCTTGTTTGGATATTGCTTACAAATTTTGAAGATTAAATAAGCCATGTTTCTGAAATATATTATGGATATTTTAAATCGTCTGAAAGCTCCACTGAGCCATTATTTCGTGAAAACAGGTTACAGGTTATTAATGGAACTTCAGGGATAAATTTTCATCAGGAACATGGCAATGTATGTCTTATAAACTATTATCCTGAGTGAAAACTAGAAGTCTGTTTCATAGATGCTTAAATTATTTAATATTAATTAATAATTTAAACTTATTATATTTAGTGAAGCCTGGAACGCCAAATGAAACCTCTTGAAACATCCATTGAGTCAGCAGATGTTTCTTGTGAAAACATATGATCCTGCAGGTTGCTAGTAGACTCTCAGGAAGAAATTTTCATCAGGAACATAGCAATGTATGCCTTATAAACTGTTATCTTGAGTGAATATAGACAGGGTATTTCATGGACACTACAGTCCCTCAATATTATTAAATAGCGTTAATTAGTTAAATTTGGTGAATCATGAAACACCAAATGAAACATCCACTGAATCATTATCGTTTGAAAACATATAGTCCTACAGGTTATTAATAAGCCTCCAGGAAAAAATTTTCATCAGGAATATAGTACTACTCCTTATAAATTATTATCCTGAGGGAAAACTAGAAGACTGTTTCATAGTTTCTATAGTCCTTTAATATTAAATAAATAATTTAAATGAATTACATTTGACGAATCATGGAACTCCAAATGAAACATTTGATGAGTCATGGAACTCCAAATGAAACATTCGCTGAGTCATTAATCTCGTGAAATTATACAAGCTATTAATGGATATTCAGGGAGAAATTTTCCTCAAGAACATATGTCTATAAACTTTTTTTCTGAATGTAGACTAGACAAGTTGTTTAATGGAAGCTGCAATCCTTCAATGTTAATTAAATAGTTCAAATTAGTTAAATTTGGTAAAGTTTGTATAATAAAATTCTGTTTTGAGACTTGTTTTGTAATTTTGATTCTGTATGATGAAACGTGAAAACCAAGCAGACGCATTATTCTCGATATTGCTAAACAATATAAAAGACGTTTATCTTGTCGAATATAACTCACATCAGAATCAAGAGAAATTTTAATTTCTCAAGGTTTTCGATCTCTTTTAAGATCTTCTTTGATGGATCGAATTTTGAATTCATGTCTTAGTCAACTTTAATGCATACCGTATCAGGTCCACATCTCTCCAATCTCGGAAAGATTTTGGATCTCTATGTTCTTTACTCATACCATGCTCATTGATGATCTTAGATGGAATTAGATTTGGAATCTCCCTGACCTAAAATTCTAGATTCTGGTTTTAATCTCACGTCGTCTCTAAAAAAAATTAAAATTGGAAGAAAAAAAATTCCAAAGCCGTTTCTATTTAAATGATCCAAATGATTCCAAAAGGAATTTTGGATGATATTCCCTCCAAAATTATTATTAAAATATAAATATCAACAGAATGAAAAATAATAAACAAATCTAGAGCGAATAAACACTAAAGTAAAAATGACTGCTGAGCTAAAAATCGCTTACAGCCAATTATTTATCTTAATGTCTCGGATTTTTTTTCCTCTTGAGTATTTTTATTTTTATTATAAAATTAATAATAAAAGTACAAAACATAGATTTAAACGGAAAATCTAACACTACAGACGAATTCGATAAAATAAAGAGAAAATATGATAATAGTAATATTTCCCGAGATTATTAGCTATTAATATCAGGATAAATTTTCGTATTTCTATTACATATTGAAATGTTTGAATGTCGTAACACATTTTAAGAATATTAAACTATTTAGTGATTATTTGGAGTTTTGACATAAATTTCTTCTTAGAATTTTCATTTAAAAGTTTAATGGACAAATTTCTTTTATATTGCAAGGAGACACTTATAAAAAGCATTAATACTTAGCGTATGTTTATTTAGCAAATCGAGCCGATCTTCAGTTCAATAATTTTAGATTTATTATTTTCATGCGAATATTTTGAGTGTACCTCTTATTAAAATTTTTTTAATAGCAGTGAATGATTTTATATAGTTTACTTTTACTGAATATAAAAAGAAAATCTATATCATGACAGCTAAACTAATTTTACTCAATTTATGCAAATCTAACTTGGAAAAGTTTTTAACTTTTCATAATTATATTAATAGCTCTAAACTGTCAATAGTCTGGCTAAAACGATTTCTATAATTTATTTTCTAAACTGTCTACAGTCTGGCTAAGACGATTTCTATAATTTATTTTCTAAACTGACTATACTCTGGTTTAGACCAGTTATCAGATGTATTGTAAGAATTCCGCCTTATTAGATGAGTCTACTTTGATGAATTTAGAGATAGTTTTAATGCTAATTTCAATTCAGTTTTATTTATTACAACCTTATTATTTCTTCTTTGCCAGGTGTCTGTTTCAGAATTTTCTCCCTCTTAGGAGATGATTTTAACTTACATGAGGTCAAAGGTCAAATTCTAATTCGACAGCGCCATGAAATTCATCTGCTGTTTCTAAATACAGATTCAGTTTATAAAAAAGAAAAAATCTGGATCTGAAATTTAAGTTCATAAACTTTCTTAGAAAAAAAAAACGTAAAAAATTAGGTGCAAATTCAGAAGATGAAATATTATATATATATATATATAAAAAAAAAAACCAGCCTCTAAATCCCAAATTGCTAAAATAGTAGCTATCTGAAATTAATAGTATTAGCTTTCCAGATACAATGAAGATAGAATTTTCCAAGCATGCCAATTTTTCTTCTATTATAAGATTGGCATTCTATGCCAGATTTGCCTTTAAAAACAAACAAACAAACAAAAAAATTAAGTGCATT
Organism: Argiope bruennichi; assembly: GCF_947563725.1. NCBI lineage: Eukaryota > Metazoa > Arthropoda > Arachnida > Araneae > Araneidae > Argiope > Argiope bruennichi. The sequence continues at coordinate 72,048,393 of NC_079155.1, read as the reverse complement.
TCTCCCTTGAATCTCTTTTCTGTCGACAACTGAAAAATATTTTGGTAATTTTATAGCAGAATTCGAAATGTGACAGCTTTCTGAAATTCTAATCTTATCGTCATAAATCATGCTTTTACTCTGTATCAGAGATAACAAAAAAAAAAAAAATGGTGGGAGGACAAAAATATTACTAAAATTGATTGATAGAAATATTAGTGAAATTATGGATTAAATTATTTCAGATGATTTTTGAAGTTCATAAGATATTTTGTCAGAATTAAAATCCAGTTAAAATAAAAATGGTACTTATAGCAAAATGCGGATTACAATATATAGATAATTTAATATTAATGATAATATATTCTATTTGTTAAATAAATAAAAAAACCAGTTTATTTAATATGATGAATTAAACCAAACAATTATGCATAATTCAGGTATAATATTTTTGAGCTTCAGTCATCCATAGTCGGCATCAAGTTGATCAGACTGGCTATACTCTCACCTTCCCGGTATTCCTTTTTGTCTCTCCAAAGATACTGTGCCATCTGGTGGGCGATTCCCATATTAATACTACTGAAATAAACAAGTAAAGAAATGAAATTATTTCTATTACAGTTGTTGAACAGAATTTCGCAAGAAGTTCACTAATTAAATGAAAAAAAAGATAAATATATTAATAGGAATTTTTAATCATGAACATTAGCCATATAACTTGACTTGGACAAACAAGTAAAAAAAACTTTAAAATCAATCCTATTCCAGCTTCTAACACATTTTCTGTAATATATAATGTTCATCTATAAAATACTTGAGATTTTTTCCTAATCAAGCTGTTCTTGAAGAATCAAATTTTCTGAACTGGAACGCTCAAAATATAACCAGGAAACAGAAACTGTATGTAACTCTGGGGAGGGGGCTCTAAGGGAATATAAATTTCAATAACTTCTTTTTTCTCAACAAATTTCCAAACTACATACCTTTTATTTCTTTTAATTTAATTCTTATTTTAGAGACTTCTCTGCTGAAAATATTGTGACAAATTAAGAAAACATCTGATTACGAATCATTTTTATGAGAGTTAATTTTATTATTCCAAAAACAAAACAAATAAAAATAATTTTATTCAAAATGGTAATAAAATATTATAAAACTTTTAACACAATTAAAATATTATAATGCAAAATTTACCAAAAAAATGCACTGACCTGCATGCCTGAAATAATACGAAAACATATAATAATAATGATAATAATTTAATTGTTATTTTATTTTGAATAAACTTTAATACCCGATTCTGGTAAAGCAAATTGTGAGTGCAAAATCGGTGCTCTGAAAATACGACGAAAATTCGCAAGATTAATTATTCACCCAAATGAGTAGGCCCTCCAGGCCTTTAGTTTCCTATTTAATGATACAAAAATGACAGAAAGGAGCCATATGGCCCAATAAGTATACACTTGAAGCAATTATAATTAGTCTGATGCATTTAATAACTTACCATTTAGTATATTGATAACTCGTAATATAGCAGGAATTTATATTAACCTTCTGACTCTTTATGTCGCAATTCCCATGGGCAAAGGTGCACAATTTATTCATCTTGCAATATACATGGACATTCATTTATTTCCTCTGTTTAAATATATATTCTGCTGTTTCAATGTTTAACTTCGGTAATGCATTTAGTGCAGCATTTAAACTTTAAAGCATGTTTTCACCAATAGATGATGCTGTTGCAAGAAGACATTACATATTAAATATGTATATGCATTATTAAATATTTATTATTTGAACTATGTATTAAAGAATATGAACGTTTTGAAAATATTGTGTTAAAAAATCGAGGAATCAGAGTATAAAAAGATATTTCGATATGGACTGCCGTTATTCAATCAAACAAATTATCATATTTTGTTCTTGTAGAAATCTGAAAAGAAAATATTCTTGTAAAATTTTTGAAATATATATATATATATATATATATATATATATATATATATATATATATATATATATATATATATATATATATATATATATATATATATATATATATATATATATATATATATATATATATATATATATATATATATATATATATAAGTACTAATTTTTTTTATTAACTTTCGCTCACTGATTATTTACTTAAATTAAACTGGGAAATTAGGGACTGAGATCCGAATATAGAACTCTCCTGACTAATTTAGGAGTTCTGATTACTTTCGTTAAATGTATCCAATTGTCTCTTAGATCAATGGCTACAAAATTGCAGCATACAGACAGAAATGACGATTTATTAATATTCTTAAGAACGCGTATTTTTTTTGTGTTTAAGAAACCGTGTTACTTAGCACCAAATACAGAAGAAAACAATGTGAATCATCCATTTCCATTGACTTTATTCACAAAAAAGATCTTTTATTTAAGGAGAATAAAAAAAAAAAAGAGTTACAGAAAATATCTGGGAACTTCTAATCTTCCTTAGTGAGATGGAAGTGGTAGAACATGTCTTGGCTGTTTTGGACAATTTGCGGTTAGTAGCTGAGTGGATTTTCCAAGGTAGCGTAAAAGTGATTAAAGGTCAGACCCATGCCGAGAGAATCAATTTACAGTTAATTATCGATCCCTGGTTTTCGTAGAATGCTACTTACTTATCGGTAGATGCTGAACTAGCATTGGATTCTTGCCCGGTTCTTTAAATATAAGAGGTCATTAATAAACCGCATAAAGAGCTAAAGAAAGTATCTTAATGAAAGTTTTACATCACATATTTGAAATACGAACTTTTAAACATTATTAATTATAGTTAGTGATGATTCATTTTTGAAGTAACTGGAAACTTGTTTCCAACCACAATAATGGTGAATGTTACAGTAATTGTTTTTATGTCTGTAAGAAATCTAGAAAGATCTATATGAATCTCAACAATTTTCATTGACACACACACACACACACACACATATATATATATATATATATATATATATATATATATATATATATATATATATATATATATATATATATATATATATTAATTCGAAAACATTTGTTATAGAATCTTTATTTCAAATGTGTAGATTTCTGTCAAATTTGAGGAGCAGAAGCATATCTATCCAGCTGTCAGAATAAGAGTATACTATACCTGCAAAATGAAGAGGGCTAGACAAATAAACTTTGGTGTATAGATTTAATACCTAAGAGGTAGATAAGTACCAAATTTGAAGGATAAAATAAGAGAAAGATAAAACCAGAAAGGAAAAAATCAAAGCCGACATCTCTTTTTTAAATTTCTGCCACCTCACACTGAAAGGTTACAAATTATGGCTTCCCGTAGAAAAAATAAATTGAAATTTATTCGAAAAGTCTCTTCTTTTAGGCTACGTATCTGCAAAATTATGTCAAATACAAACACACATGGGCGTGAGAGCGCGCGCAAGCATGTGTATTATATAATAAACAGTTAATTTCAGAAAAATATTATTATATAATCCACTTTATTTACAATCATATATTTTGCTTAAAAATAAAATTTATTAAGTAAAGACATTAACAATACGAAAGGGAGCAAAATGAAATCCCAAAGTACAATGAATTGATACACAGAATTTGTATTTTGAGAGAAATTATATTTTGTTCTTTTTGGCTCATAATTTAAAATGATGGAAATACAGTAAATCATCAAAACTAGCATAAATGGATTTAAGATAGTTTACCAATTATGTAACTACAGGCTTTTTCCATAAAAAAAGTAAATTTTAAAGGCAATAGAAAAGTGCAAATATAATATTTAATGGACTAAGCAGAAATGAATATATACATAATCTTTAAACGTTGGGCAATGCTTCAAAACAATTGTCGGTTAAATAAAAGATTAAGTTTTCATAGACTTCAACAACTTTTAAACAATGTTACCTCGAATAGTTTAGTAAAATAATAACCTTATATTCAATTTGTAATAACAATAGAAAGTTCAATAGCGAAAAATGGCGCCTTATTTAGCGCCATTTTTCTAATATTTAATTCTAATATTTAATTTATTAGAAAGAAGAGCGAAACTATCTTTATCATAATAATGGTTATTCATTACATTTAGAAAAGTTTAAATATCTCTTATAATTAAAATAATTCCTTTTTACAAGCCATCATTTTAAGTATATGCGATTCAGCAAATTTAAAATACTGTATTATCTGAAAGTGAAATAGTTATTTAATTAGTTTTATGAATTCAAATAATGTAACAACTGCATTTTATATACATTTGCATGCACTTTAGAAGCTTTAAAAAATGTATTGTTTATACACTTTTAAATAAGAATGAGCTATTTAATTTTGAAAGAAAAAAGATGACTAGATCAAGGGAATGAAACCATAATAATTAAGTTAATAACTTCCTGCATATGTATGAATATTGAGGTTTGATAGTTAAATTGGAATTGCGTTTGCATAAGCTTTATTATTAATACTAAAAGCAGGATTTTAGATTGAAATGGAATTAATAATATTTTTGGGTTAATGTTGATAAAAGTATTAGGAAAAATGATGTTAATAAAATAAAAAAAATAATTAAAGTTTTTGAAATGAAAAAAAAAGAAAGAAAAGAAAAGAAATATAATACAGTGAAAATGAAATATAATTACAATGTTTATAGAATGCTACTCATTTTAATAGTTTCTTATTTTATTATTCAAATATTAATTAACTACAAGCAAATTAATTTAGATTTCGAAAGATTTGAGCTATGTTAAAATTTAACATTCATCAATTGTATGCTGTTCAGTCTACTGATATTGCGGACAAATTTTTCCACAAAGTTTATTGCTATTAAAGGCTTTCCAAAAACTTAGTTAAAAAATTTACGATGTATGAATTATTCATATATATATATATAACCAATCTTAAGTAAGAAAAAGTTTTAAAACGAAACTAAAATGAAAACGAAACAAAAACAGTTTCGAAGTCGCAACTAAAATTTATAACCTATTTAAACTAAACCAAAAAAAAAGAACTTCATAGTATTTAGAGAGCGCAATTGCAGCTACTTCTAAAACACAGATGAATTGATACAAAAGTATTAGAATCAAGTTAATAGGAAAAACAAAAAATCAAAAAAAATTAAACCAAAAAAATTATAAAAAATATAAAAAAAGAATCCGGCCTGAAGACTTTTTCAAGGGTCACCCTCAGGCAGGGATTCAAAGAAAGGGATTTTTTCTGTGAGGAAAAAACAGACATTGTCTAAAAATGATTCCTCATGACCCGAAAATCCCCTGAAATTATGCTCAAGAGATATACCATTTTAACAGAAAGGAAATATAAAACAACAAATAAGAAGAAATTAACCACAACAAAGTAAAAATACAAAAACAAAAATAACAATAAAAACAAACAATAGCACTAAAATTAAAAATTAAAAACGAAAAGGCTTATATATATATATATATATATATATATATATATATTAATTTCAGTATTTATTAGATCCTTGAAAATTTTTGAAATTAAAATAAGCATGAAAATGTTTTTGGAAATTACAGATATGATTCCTTGTATTACAGAGAAAATTACTGTTGAAATTAAATTTAGTGCTGGCATCTTAGAGCTTAGTTCTTCCACTTTTTTTTTCTTTTGAATGAGAGTAATTAGAATGGATTAAAAGTATTTTGAATAGTATTTTTTTGTATATTTAAAATTTATTAATACACATTTTGGACTGTAACATAATTAAGTAATCTCAACTAAGCGTTGTTAAAAAAATAAGCAAAAGAAACATTTGTATAAAAGTACTTAAAAATATACATTTATGCGTCATTGTAAAAATATTTTTATCGAAATGAATGATTAATGAAATTATAGCTTTGAGAATTATGATAAATCAAACAGTTGATAAAGAGTCTGTGGAAAATTAGAGTAAAAATAATAAAATATTTCGCAAGAAGTGAATTTCAATATTCAGAATTTAATTTTATAAAAGATTAAAACACGACACATCACATGCATAAATTCTACATTTTGATTTTTTTTTCAAATCAAAAGCAAATTAATTATTAAAACATTGCAAATTTTCTCTAGGATTTTAAATTTATGAAGTCTTTATTAAAATTACTCGTAATTTAAATAAACTATACCATTTGAAATCCAATCTTCTTCTTTTATGCATTATAGCGCATAATAAAAGCAAGCGAAACATCATTTATATTTTATTTGGGCAATGAAGTTCTCATATTTAATGAAGTCATTTAATATTATATGACATTAGCTTATGCATGCAATTCTGCATTTAAGTAGACAAAATTTATTTTAAGTTATGACAGATGAAAGGGTATTTTTCTTCTGTAACATGCATCAAATTATCGAAAGATGTTCTGACCGCATGGGATTGCTATGTCTTACATGATATGGAATTCGTTTCAATTTATTTTTATTCGATAACAATTTGAAATAGATATTTTTTATTATTAATTGTACAAGTACGATATAATACCTCTTAGTGGCTTAGCTGTTAAACCACAACAGCCACAAAACTCAGGCCACCCAAGATGATTCGCCTCAGGCTCTTATCTACAATATCGAAAGGTAGTAAATTAGGGTATTAAAAGTTTAAACACTCTTTTAGCTCGTTCTTATTTTTCGTTTGACTGAATTGATTATTCTTAAGTTCTTTTGGTTAAGATTTCTGAGCGAATTTGATGATAATTTATGTAACTTATCCATTCATTCTCCAGAAGAACTTGCATCGTTTATAAAAATTTTCCATGAAGTTTCGTGTGCAACTTAGACAAAGTTTTCCATATATATATATATGAAAGAAATCATATGTCTTGACAAATGAAAGGCTTGATGTATCAAGTTTTCTTCGTTTGGATATGTGAAAATTTTATTGAAAATTACTTCTTCTTAAATATCGCCGTGAAAACATAATTCAATTAAAGAAGAAGTAAAAAATGTTCTTTCATCTATTTTTTGGGGTTTTTTTTTATTCCTGAGTGGTGTTCCAATTTTACAATGGGTTTTAAAGCTTCTTTATTTTTTGAATTGTTGTGTTAGATTAAAGTTCAACCGATCAAAAAACACAATCCACTTTCTCTTTCAGTTTTGTCACGGATCAATAGTGTGACTATAAAGAATAAGCTATCTTCCACTAAAATTTATAAAGATAAAAATATCAATGAGTGCAAAAGAGAAAGAAATATTCGAATAGGAGACAACGTATAGACGCTCCAAATTACCTCTTACATTTTTTTTATCTATTTCTTTACTTTAATAAATATTGTTCTTTGGATTTGAACTTAATTCCATTTCAAATAACAAGTACTTATTTTGCTATTCATGTCAGTATCCCGAGACTATCATCTTTGGACAATCGGCTAAAAATAATAGTCTCGAACAATCGTGTAGTCTTTGTAAGTACAATCGTACATGCAGTCTTCGTAAGTACAATCGTCCGTGTAGTTTTTGTAAATACAATCGTATGTATAGTCTTAGTAAGTACATTCGTAGGTGTAGTCTTTGTAAGTACAATCGTACGTGTAGTCTTTGTAAATACAATCATATAGTCTTTGTAAATACAATCATATAGTCTTTGTAAATACAATCATATAGTCTTTGTAAGTACAATCGTACGTATAGTCTTTGTAAGTACAATCATACGTGTAGTTTTTGTAAATACAATCGTATGTATAGTCTTTGTAAGAACAACTGTACTTGCAGTCTTTGTAAGTACAATCGTACGTGTAGTCTTTGTAAGTACAATCGTACGTGTAGTCTTTGTAAATACAATCGTATGTATAGTCTTTGTAAGTACAACTGTACGTGTAGTCTTTGTAATTACGATCTTACGTGTAGTCTTTGTAAGTACAATCGTACGTGTAGTCTTTGTAAATACAATCGTATGTATAGTCTTTGTAAGTACAACTGTACGTGTAGTCTTTGTAATTACGATCTTACGTGTAGTCTTTGAAGGCACAATCGTATCTACAAAAAAAAAAAAAAAAAAAAAAAACGCATTTTTAAAATTTTTAATATGCATTGATTTTAGTTTCCATCAGGTTAAACTCATTTTTTTCTATTTCAATCGTATTTATGCTAAATAAATGACTCCTAGCTCATATGCAAAAACATGAAGGCTTTCTGAATCTGAGAATCGAATCGGCATTATTTCATATTACCATACTTCACAAAGTGCATTTCCAGAATATATTCAGATCCTCTACACCATTAGTATAGGATCTTCATAAAATCAAATTTATACCTGCTCGTATCATTTTTATACTCGAAATGAATTATGTTTAAAATATCTGCCCAATAATAATTCTAGCATTAAATTTTAGATATTTCGATCATTACTTTTATTAGTCAAAATAAAGCTAAAACTATTTAAAAACCAACCAATTCTATCACAGCCATCATTTTTTTACCGTGATTAAGATCAACGAAAAGAAATTTCTGAGTTTTAAACTTCAGAAGATTAACTTCCCCTATCGTTCCCAGATTTATCTTTTAATAAATGAATATTAATTTTTTCAGTCCTTCCATTTGATAAGGACTTCAAAGAATTTATGAAAGTGTCATTATTTTTAACTGGCTCGACGTAATTCTAAACGATGTATGTCAAGAAACATGATTGAGGCTGTTTTCGTCATTTATTTAAGTAATACATTATACGTGTCCTTACCTGATGTTTTCAGTTAATGAGATGTGGCACTGTAATAAATTGAGGGGGGAAGGAAAATGTAATCCCCTATTGCCATAAGCTTGCTCTTTTGATGGATTAACGTAGCTTGACATGAAATGGATAATATGAGTGTAATTAAGCGTTGCATTTCAAATGTCAAAATATATAGATGAAAATCATTTCTAAATGCAATTTATAAGTTACATTCACTTAAAATTCAATAAAAATCATTATGTAGTGCTTTTACATCTCATTTTGTTTAATTTCAGTGTAATATATACAGAAGTTGCAGCATTTTTATTGATTTGTGTAAAAAAATATTTCTAATTATTTGCTATGAATAAAAATATAATTAAAAATATCTTGGTGAAGTAAGAATGAATTATAGTAATAATTCTATATGTATATTAATTTCTCTAATATCTAGAATTCATTAGATAAAACTGGAATGACTACCCTTTCCTTTCTAGACGCCAGGTTGATCTGAAATACCACTATTAAGGCGATGGAAATTCTGAACTGATGTCTAGATCCTAAGGATGCAGAGTAAACTCTGTCGTATTCACTGCAAATGACTTGAACAATTTTAGGAAGTACGTCTTGGCATGGAAATGAAGGTAAATCTGTATCACAACATTATACTTTACCCATCAGAGAATTGATAATCTATTACTTTTACTGTAAATTCACATGTATGTGCCTTCTTCATAGATGCATATTTCCAGTAGGTAAGCGCAAAAGAGCTACCCCCACTCTTCTGTGATGTCTGGAGTCTTGCCATCATTATCGTGACATCACTCTGATGGAAACAATGATTGAGTCTTAATGAACATCAATGGTCACAATACAATTTTTCCGATTTTACATATGTCTCGCCTTTAAAATGGAGATAGCTCGATCTCTCATCATTTCTTTACCCACCAAGGAAGCGAGAAACTACTGCAATACCAAAAGCCTGCAAGTAGATAAAAGTTTGATGAAAATTTGGTTATTATCATACCTTTTAAGGATGAGGAAATACACCCTTTTAAGGATCCATGTCTTCAAATGCTCTTCAGCAAATGGCTTTGTATTTATTTCTAATGATATATATGATCTAAGTTTCTGATATCATTAATTTTTTAAGGAATAGTTGCGAACTAGCTGTTAATGAGGATGGTTTTAATTACGAGATGCTAAGAAATCGATGTGAGTACTATGTGGTTTTCATATGATAAATCTTCTCTCATGTGACGCTCAGAGATGAATATGAGAGCGAAGACTATCATGGATGCTGATGAAGATAGAAGAAATGTGCCAAGTGAAATCTTCACTATGGAAATTGAATTTGATTCACTGGCTCAGCGATCTCTCATTCCATATATTAATTATAATTTAATCAATTTCAAAGAACATTTTATGTATATTTATGCAAATTAATCTTTTCGTGTTACTTTGGATCATGATATACGTTCTTAATTAAAACGAATATTTGTGTCTCAAGTTTTAATTGCAGTTTTCCTAGAAGATAAAATGCATGGATCTAAAAACTTGTACATGTTGGAAACGTCATTAATAACCAACATATTTTTTTTTAATTCCACGCTAAGTAATTATTTTTCGTAAAGAAATATTATTATCCATCTATTTTGAATTACCTAATTATCTTCTAAAGACATGCATGTTTTTTCAAAGTAGTTGATTTTCAGAACATATCTGCATAATGTAAGTTACAAACAATGCAGAATTATTTTCATCTGTGTTTAGTTCCTACTATGTTTAATTTCCTTTCTTAACCAAAAATTTTAACAGCATAATAAATCTTGATCACAGGAAACAAAGCTTGCATTTGGAATAGCGTGTCTTTATCCAAGTAAGAGAGTCTAGGTCAAGTGAAATCCTTTGCAGCCAAATGCTTTCCCTTTGGGTAGTTTAGAGGTGGGAGTGTGCCAGCTCTGATGTCAACTTCGTCATCTTAGTCAAATTATGAGATCCGTCCAAAGATTTCCCAGGTGTTGCTTCAAAAAGAAAGATTAATATTACTGAATTAAACTAATATATGCATGCTTTTTTATCTTAGGAGCAGATTTAACATTTTTAAAAAAGGTAACTATCTTCTTTTACATTGTAAAGTAAAATTGTATCAATCGTAAATGGTGATCAACACAGCGCTTATCACATAAGAGATAAAATGTCTAATCAAAACAGTCACTACCAAATTAAATCATCCTTAACAAAATGCAAAAAATCTATTAAATATAGAAAATAAAAATGAAGCCTTAAAGAATGATGCTTTAACATTCAGACACATAATTCCTTCAGAGATTGCATGTTTGATTTTCTACTTATATAATTTCTCTCACCGTGCTATAAATTCACATGCGCAATATATATACATATATGCAATACGTGTATTAGGCAGGAGTGTGTATTTGGGCATCTGAGTATATTGACAACAGGAAATGATCTGAGTGGCAAAGAGCATTTCTAGGATAACATTACTAGTTATCGGCTTGTCACTGAGAGTTACTCTTTGTATCCTCTTTGTCGGCCTTTTACTTGCCTATAAATATGTTAGAGATCTGGCATTTGATAATCTCATCTTAGAAGTTTATCTTACCTAAATTAGATTGTAATCGCAATATATACAAAAATAATGAATGCATGAAAAATATATTTATCCGAAATTTATATTTTATGAAAAGATCTTTCATCAAAAGTTCGGATATACAGACTAACACTTAGTTAACTCGTTTTATAGTATTGCATTTCACGATCTGAAAATAAATATTTTTCACATTTGAATGTCATCTTTTGCTTGTAATTTTAATTTTGTAAGTATTTATTTACATTTACTCATTAAATTACACAATATACAGGCGCCTATTTAAGAATTATCCTTAATAAATCTTGTTAATCATTTAAATTATTTGAAAATTAACTCTAATCAAAGCAAATTCAAAGCAATTTAAGAACAATATTTATACTCATTTTCTAATCAAATTCAAAGTAATTTAAGAACAATATTTATACTCATTTTCTAATCAAATTCAAAGTAATTCAAGAACAATATTTATGTTCATTTTATAACCAAATCCAAAGTAGTTCAAAAGTAATATTTACACTAATTTTCTAATAAAATTCAAAATAATTTAAGAGCAATATTGATACTAGCATTTAAACAAAATTCGAAGTAATTTAAGAACAATATTTATATTCATTTTCTAATCAAAGTCCCTTAAGCTGTTAAGAATTCTATTCACTAAATAAATATATTTTCAGAATTGTGGTTATCCAAGAGGAATTTAACATATAGAACAAATGAGATCTACGTGTTTGTCTTTATCTCGTTTTTGTAATCCTTTAAATTAGAATTAATTATGACTGTATGGTTTGAGGTCATCCCAGATTTGAACTTTGAAGCTTTTTTCTGCACTTATTGCAAGGAATTTTTTCTATGTATGCATAGTAAGATGTTTCAATAACTATCAAAAACTATTTCATTGGCCTTAATTTTATGTACAAAGGAGCATAGATTATTATATCTCGTTCTATTGAAAATTCACAAACCCTTTTCCCCCCAAAAAACCATGTGTTTTTTTCTTAAACCCTTCTTCAGAGTTCCGGCCGATTCTGTATTCTCATAGATATAAAAAGCAAAAATATTTCGTTTTGATATATATTATATTTCGTTTTCGCCTGATTGTTTACTAAGCAGTAAATTAATATTTTAATACCTATATAAATTTAGTGTCACAAACTACAATGGATACTCTTATTTATGATTCCAGCAATATTATCATATTCTTTTTCTATTCATCACATGCTTTCTTAGTAAAGAATAGATGCTTTTGTTTTTTTAAAGAAAACTTTGCTGTATATAGCTCTTAATGTTTCATAATTTAACTGCACTAAATCTCGAAAAATAGTAAATGCTATATCTTATGTTCGTTTCTATGTTTCCTCTACAAAAGTTCGTTTAATGAATAAATAGAAGGAAATAATTTTAAAAAAAATCAATGTGACCTTTAAATGTATTAAACCTTTTAACTGAATTTTTATTAATATCCTATATTGAAGATACATGAAGGCTGTTTTTTCCAAGTAGTTCAAACTTTTGAATCGCATTCATATGACAAGAATGATATTTGGGTGGTGGAAACAGTTCTCTGCTAGTTGCAATAGACAGCATCCAGGATGTACCGTTGAAGAAGGATTCAGCTCATGTCAGACATGAATATATGGTAGATTTTTAGTAAATTTGTTCTCGAATCAGAGTTACTGATGGTCCAAAACTTATTTCTCTGCCAATAATTAATATTTTTTCTTTGTTTACCAAGAAGGTGATAACGTTTCAAAATATTAAGTTCTTATATGAAAAAAATATTGAAATGAAATTCTAATGTAATTTTAGATGTGCAATTCAAGACCAATGAATTTTGAGTCAGATATTTATCATTTGCTCTAATGATTCGTTTTAAAAAAAGATGTTTTGTTGCAAGTAATGGAGATGGAGATTATTAAATCCATCTTCATTTCTGAACTGAAATCTGGATATGTAATATTCATTGTTTCTTATTCCTCTTTATTTAAAAATGTTTCATATATTGCCATTGTTTTGGATGAATGAAGCTAAACCTTCACTTGTTTTATGCATACTTAAGCTAAGAATGGAATCTTTTGAGTACCATTTTTTTAGTAATAGATTTGCTTGCAACTTTATGAGAAATGAGATTTTTGTAATCGGCTTACATTAAAAGTTGATTTCTTTTCAAATGCTCTAAATACATTTCATACTTGGTAAATTCAATTTTTTCCACTTAAATAAATTGTTATTTAGTATTATTAATTTATTGAAAAAGGAATCCGTTTATGGAAAGCTATACATATGATATGATAAATAAAACACTACAGAAAGGAATCTTCGAAGCGTTGTCTTCTTCTTTTAAATGTAGTTACCAAGTTATTTTACCTATGTGAGATTAAATAATAAATATGTATTATTCAAGACAAGGAATTCTTTACAACTATTAACTTAAGAAATGGAAGATTTATGGTAAGAAGCCCAGTAATAATGATGATGAAAACCTGAAATATGGCAAGAAATTTCAAATAAAAACTTGAAAGCAGAAACAAAACAATAATAAATAGCACTTAAGAAATGATTTTACATTAAATTCAATTAATTTTGAGAAAGAAAATGGAAAAGGATTAAATCGAATCAAATAAATAAAAGCATTTGCTTTTAATAAACAGAGAAATTTATTGGTAGATAATCAAATACATGTTTCTGTCGTTTTATTTTATTTAAATTATGCCTCACATTTCATTAAAAGTATATTAAAATCTTATATAATATAAATTAGTTTCGGAAAACGAAATTTTTGCCAGTTATATATTGCACTAGAATTAATCGTCCTTTTCCCTTAAACTTCATTTTAATTTATTTTAATAATGAACTGTATGTCGTGGTTTTAAATTAAATTTATTCCTGAAATTTCAAATGCATCTTATTGTGCTATATATTTAATGTTTAATTCTTCAATGATAAACTCTTTCGCCATTCCCAGTGTAGGACAAGGACGGTTACAAGAGTAAATAAGGAGTGGATATTATTAATTTAATCAGGCTTTAATTATATTCTAATCTTGCTTTGAAGCAACGTCAAAAGCTCATTTGATTACAAACGAGAGAAGGATAAGAGTTATTTTATATTCATCATAGTTTGTTAAGGACCTAATTAGAGTTTGCTGAGATCTCAATAAATTCAAGCTATGTCAGGTTCATTAAAATATAGTCATGAAAGTTTTCAAACTGTGAAGAAAGGAAATATTATTCCTCCTAAATGTACTGCAGAAATTTATAAATTTACTTTAAATAAGATATATATGTATATATATAAATAAATTAAACGTCATTAAATTTAGCCTATGTGCAATTTATAACTCCTTAAATGAAAATTCAACTTTCGCATAAACATTTAAAGCATTCAAGTGATTTTCTTAATCTTTCTTTTAAAAGAAATATAATTTGAATTATAATGTGATGAATTAAAGTAAATATTATTTTTACATTAATGCTGCAGGAGTAAAATTTAACTTTTCCCGTAATGTATAGTTTAATTTCTAATTTTAAAATAGGAATTGTGCAGCTCATGAGGTTAAGGATTTAATCATTCCATGCAAAATATATATATCTAAATGGAATAATTTAACAGTAACATTGTGTGTTATTCAAAATTTTGTGTTTAAAGCTTTTCATTTCATGTTGTACATATCAGCATAGATATCCTTACTTTATTTGAATCATGTTTGAGACATCCATTCCAGGTACAAGTTAATTTATATGTTAAAATAAAATTTAAGATATTGGTTATTTTTACGATACTGGATACTGAAAAAGAAAGTTTCTAAATCAAAATGGCTTGACAATTGGTCATGCATTGTCATCTATTCAGAAGGAAAAAATTCACAGATAAGAAAACACTTTTTGAAACACTGAGCAACATTTCTGCTTCTCATATTTTATTATATCATCAGAAATTATTTTAATGAAAGAAGTACAGTTTAATCTTTAACATTTCAGATCCAGAATGGAGGATGATATAAAAACATATGCAAAACCCTACTCCACTAATTTTAATATCATATATTAATGCATAGTTCTACTCATCGCAGAACATTAAAATGGTTTAAATTATAAAATATTTTATCTATAAATACTGTCTTATGATGAATGTTTTGTAATGATTTCTAACATATTATGCATACTTTTACATTTCACACAAACATTTTAAATACAAGAGACTTTAATATTTTTTTTTCTCTAGAAGAAATAAAACTATCTAAACTTAAATTAGAATGTTTTATATTAATATAAAATTTCAAAGCCCGGAATACTATTTAAGGTAAATTATAACATATTTTATATCTTAATTACTGCTTTTCTAAATAGATTACAGTGGAATCTACTGAAATGTATTTGCTTTATGAAGAATACAGATTAAGAAGAGAATTTCAGTACTTGAAGCAATTATCTTTATTTTTTTAGTATATTTCAGCATATTTTAGAATGCTTGAATCGTACCTGACATATTCATTGTATATGTACTGCATAATTCAGATATTCAGATCAAATGTTACAAAAATCATTTATTCTCAGTTTTAAAATTTAGGTTCTGTACTATAAAATATATTATTTGAGAAATGAAATTGACTTAACAGTTGTTTAAATAATTGTCAGCCATTAAGGAGAACATCTATTAGAGGAAGAACAGCCTTTCTGCAGTATTGAGCAACAATACTAATTCTCATAAGTTATATCAGCATAAATGATTCTAATATTGCCAGAAATGTAGTTTATCAACTGAAGTATAAATTCCAGAATGGAAGGTAATGCAATGGGCATTTACTAGCCAAAAATCTACTAATTTTCTTATCACATATTAAAGCAATTCTTCTATAAATTGAAGAATATTCCGATAAGTTAGATTAGAAAATATGCTTTTAGTAAATACTGTTTTCGGACGAAGGAATCAAATTTATGTCTGCCTTTTATGGCATAAAATTTTCTAGATTTCTTTCATATGTTTTGATATTTTAAAAAAAAACCTGAGAAATTTTTAATCACTTTGTATGCTATTAAAATTTATTTTATTAGTTTTCTGATGTAGATAATGTCTTAATAAGGATAGTTGTGAATAAGAAACTTAATTTAATTTTTAAAATTGTTTACAGAAAGATGTTTGGAATTTAATGTTTAAATGTATGATACATTTTAGCTTACATATTTGAACATATATTTATAAATTTTTGTATTGCCTTTCACTCATTACTAAGCACTTTTCATTACACACAAACGGAAAAAAACATACTTATCAATCAATAATTAGATAAAAGAAGATATTCTTGCAACATAATTTACTTACACTATATCACAGACATGATTGCAGTAAGTCCAATTTAATTGTGCCTAAATGACTTATTTCTAAACCATTAGAATCATTAGAATAAATATTGCAAAATGAAATAAATGAAAAAATAATTGCCAAATCACGAAAGCAATAATGTTTTATCCAATAAATAATTGAAAAAAATTACGAATTAGAAATTTTGCAACTATTTCAGTCTTATTAGCAGAATTTTTAAAGATTTCTGTGCCTTGTGCTATTTGTTATTGCATATAAAAAAAAAATGTTTTACTAAATATAGCTAATGAGACGAAAGAATGCAGTTTATTTCTTATTTTCACCAATACACTTATTGAAATCAGGACAATTAATCCAAAAATATTAGTTATTACCCTTTAAGTTATTTAAAATCTTTTTCTATTGGAAGTATCTCTATATCTTCAGACATTAGTTATTAGGATTTTATTAAAATGGACAGTCGGTCTAACTTGTTTTGAAAAGATAATATCTTAAGATATATTGCATTTCTTTTGAAATAATACATTCCAACTTTCTAATTAATATATATTAACTATTTAAAAATAACCAGTTTCCATCGCAATGCCAATTCTTAGAAACTATAAGAATCATTGTAAAAAGCAAATAATAATTAAATATCCTTTTAGACGCACAATAATCACCAATGATATTTTTTTAAATATTTCCTACCTGACACTGGCTCGTATAAAATATGACATTTTTATTCAATTTATTGAATTCTTGTATCTTTTCTGCATCTGCGGCAAAGAAATTTTAAGACAATTTGCATATATTTCATATGTCAAAAATCCGCTCGAGTTGTCACACCTCAGTTACTCCGAAACTTAACAGGAAGTATGGAAGCTCTTACATCCTAATATCACATTACACCGGAAAGTGTTGCAAAAAAGCTTTAAAACTTAAAAGCCCACTTTTTCCACTAGGCACCATGAAATAATACAAAAAAAAAAATGTCATGAAATAAACGCAAAAAACCATCATATATGATGCGTGGAAAATAGTTTTGAACGGTTTTGTAATCCTAAACCATGTCGAAATGCGCATCCTTTCTTTTATCCTTTTCTTTCAATATAAAAATTCTGCTGTAAAGAGAGGAAAAAAAAAAGTCTGGAAATGGAACTATGAATCAGGAAATAGAAGAAGCTGAGGTTTTTATGCATTTTTGCTTCACCCGTTTTATCTCGTTTTAGCAGAAATGTTTGGCAATAATTCTTGAATACAGGATATTTGAAAAAAAAAATATTCTTCTAAAAAAGTGATTGATATACTCATAAACTACACCCGTCAAATCATTTTTTTATTTTTGATTAAAATAAAGTTATTAAAATTTCTTATTTTCTGAAACATATTAAAACCTTCATTTATCTGTTTTTTTTATCTGATATTAATTAGAAACTTTTTGCGTCATTCATAATGCCACTAATTTAAAACGTATTTTTAAAAATGTAAAAATAAAATTAATATGCTTTTTTTCAATGAAAATATTAAATTAAAGAAAACGAAAGCTAATACAAGACATAAAAAATATTTTCATATACTTATATTATGAGTTCAAAAAATTATTATCCATATATATAACAGAAGTTTTTTTATACTTTACTGATACATTTTCACAAGAATTATTATTGCAAAGATTTTAATAAAATAAATCTAAATTTTTATGAAACTGAAATTTACTTTTTTTTTATCTTGGTCTCAGTATTAATACTTTCATCAATATTTTATATAATTATATATTTGAAAAAATAATGAATGCATTATCCGTTTTGCTTTATGATACTCCAAGTATATTTCTAGAAAACGATTTTCATTAATATAATAATGCATTATATGCAGCAACTTTTATTTATAATTTCTTGATTCATTCTACGGAAAATATAGAATTTGCTTTAGATCTAGAATTCAGATGAATGATTAGAAAAGAATTAGAGCCGACTATTAAGAAACTGAAAATATATATTTTTTAAAAGTACGATCAGAAATAAATTTCTGGAAATTAAATTTTGTCAGTACATTGAAATCTGATTTTTATTTCACAAAATCCTTCTATACTTTCATTTTTTATAAATTCTAACGCTTTATTTTTTTTAAAAAAAATGTGAATCCAATTAGTTGTAAAATCTCTATTTCTATTAAATTCGCAGCTTTATCTCTTTTATTTTCCCTTAGATATAAAACTCTCGTTAAAATATATAAGGATAGATATAGAAATCTAGTTCACATTTTTTTAAATATATCTATCCATTCTATGGAATAAATTAAATATATTTATTTTCTTCTTTCAAATAGAAATGAACTCGAACAGACTATGCATACATTCTTCAGTACAGCTTCAGACTATGCATACATTCAGAACAGCTTCAATAATAGAGTAACATTAGGAGTGCATGAATAAATATCAGATTTAATTTGAAATAAGGTATTTCATTTCAGAATAGAGTAAAAGAGGAAATGTAATTTTAGATGGACTAGCTGCTTGGCAGGACCAGGACGAATGATATTAGTGATGCAGTAATCAGCATAAGTCATATCACATACTCACCGACACGTCCGAAGGCACACTGATAAAGAAAACTGAATAACCAGACCGCCGCAACAGCAACATTGGCGGGAACTGTAGATGAGTCCTAAGGGACATCACCGGCCACGGTGCGACCCTTCCCGAAGGAAGAATGTCTGTCATCGATGGGAGGAGCCAGATCCCCCCCCCCCTCTATTCATGCACCCACTAGGGTGGCGAAATCCAACCTCCATACCGGAAGCATTTCCTTCTCTTTTCGAAGTGATCCCCGGGGGGAGGAAGATAATCAGCAAAATATAGCAAATCCCATAGTAAGAATAGATAAATCAAACATAGTGCCTTACACAGTTTTAAGCCTTGAAATTTTGTTTCTCTTTCAATTGAAAATACAAAATACACTCCTGTCCATAAATTAAGGACAATTCAGAGTCGCGAGGAAATCGAACACTAAAATACATATATCACCCGTAAAACGACTAGTCACATCTTCAAAAATCATATGCAAATTGCAAGAAGCCACCAGATGACACCGATAGCACGTCACAATGGCGAGAGTGTAAGAGAGTGATGTATAAGAAATACAGGTAAAGAAGTAAAATTGTTCGCGTGCTTTATAAGCCTTTTAGTGCAATAACCACATAGTTATTACACAAAAGACGCATTTGGATGTTTTTTTACGTGGTAGAATTATCGGCCGTCTGGAATGTGGGCGTACCCAGCTGGAAGTATCCGAGGAACTTGTAATCGCTCAAAGTGTCATCTCCAGGTTTTGACAACGAT
This sequence comes from Argiope bruennichi, assembly GCF_947563725.1. Taxonomy (NCBI): domain Eukaryota; kingdom Metazoa; phylum Arthropoda; class Arachnida; order Araneae; family Araneidae; genus Argiope; species Argiope bruennichi. Next base: position 72,028,503 of record NC_079155.1, on the reverse strand, counting down.
TCTAAGATGATGGTAATGTAAGTAGATGTTACAGCACATGTCTTCCCCGATTTAAGCGCCAAATGAGGACCGGTATTTGGCAGTTACTGCCAAAAGAAACAGACGGAACACATCATCAGAACCTGTCTTGTCAGCTCTCTTCTGACACTGGCATGACAATTTCAAGTCAGAGCGTGTACAGACACTTCGGACAGATTGGTCTATACACTCGTAGGCCTGTCAGACGTGTCTTATTTACTGCAACTCACAGTCGTCTGTGGTTAGCCTTGAGTAGAGAGCATGCATTGTGGACACCGCAACAATGGGTTTGTGTGATGTTTTTCGAGGAATCCAGGTTTAGCTTGTTGTCTGATTCTGGCTGGATTTTCATATGGAAAGCGCCAGGTACCCTTTACCACCATGAGAACATCATTGAACGACACCGTTACGGTAGTGCAGAATTGCTCGTTTGGGGAGGAATTATTCTGGCTTCCGGAACTTACCTGCATGTTCAAATTGGAACCATGACAGGCCAAATCTTTCGGGACGTCATTCTGGAACATCATGTACGTTTGTTTCGGGGAGCCATGGGCGCAAAATTCGTGTTTATGGATGACAACGCCCATCCTCACCGTTCAAACATCGTAAACGAATGCCTTCGATCGGATGATATCACCCGTATGGACTGGTCATCATTCTTTGAATCCAGTAAAGTATGTGTGGGACATGCTTGGCCGATGAGTTGCATCCCTTAAATCACCTCCTACATGTCTACCGGAACTTGGGAGAGCATTGTTTGATGAGTGGTGTAATATTCTCCAAGATCATATCAATAATTTGATACTTAGCATGTCTAGGCGTTGTACGGGATATATTGCATCGTCTGGGGGGCATACTATGTATTAACCATCATAGCAACCATGTAATAATCATTTTTGTAAATAGTTTTTTTTTTTTTCAATTTGCTTTAGGGAGCAAAAAATCACAATTTTTATTAATGATATCAAACATATAGCATCTTTTTTTTTTTTGCTCTTTACGTTTTGTTTAATAAATAGGCTTTACAAATAAGTCACATTCGTTTTGCTTCTGACTCTTTCTTTTCCTTGAACTTGCGTTGTCCTTAATTTATGGATATGAATGTAGTAAGAGTATTTTTGGCATAATGGTTGCTTTGATAGTAAAGAATTAAACTGACAAATTTCATTGATTTTTATTAAAATTTTATGAAAAGTTTGCTATTTATTGAGAAAGGTGAAATCAAATTTGATTATTAATGGCTCTAATTATATATATTCCATTATGTTTCTAAATATAATTTAAATATTTCTTTTGGCATAGAAACATAAATTTCTGCGATGATATACAAATATTCTTATGAGAAGCACGAAAATGCGATATCATGTAGCTGCTTCTAGAAAAATCGTTATTCGATGCTCTAAGATTTTGGTTGGTTTCAAAAACCAAAATATTTACAATAAATATGAGAATGAATTAACCTGTCTTGATCAATTGTCAAGGACTAAAAAAATAATCATTTATCATGTAACTTTATTTAATGGCGACATTCCAAAAAGTAATGAAATATTCCAATAAATAGTATGAACAAAAAATCAGTTAATGGCAAAAACATTTGATTAAAAGAAAAGTAAATTCAATTTGGATTGATAGTAAAAATTAGCTTATAAAGAGATCATAATAGTTCCTTGCAATATATATATATATATATATATATATAATTATTTTTGATTTTTTTCTGTCTTTTAGTAACATTCAGAAATATTAATTGTTCCGATTGGTTAGTTTTTACTTTATAAATATTCACAGTCTCTTGTTTACATAAATATTAAGGAAATTTTAATTTAATATTTCAAGAAATATTCTGAAAGTCAAATAGTATTTCCTTTCAGAACATATCAATTTTGTGGAAAAACACAGTTAGTTTAGTTTGGTTTAGTTATATTAACATCCCGTTGTAAAGCAACACTAGGGCTATCTTGGGACAGACCTCGTAATTTTGAATCGGGGTCAGATGACGAGGACGACACCTGAGTTGGCACCTCCCTCTCCACACCACACCAGCGGGAGGACGTGAAAAATACAGACAAAGGCACGATAACCAAAATTTCACACAAGTATTTAAACAAGTAATAAAGAATTGGGGGCAAATTCAGGTTTATATGAGCGCTATTTTTTGTAGTCTCATTCAAATAATTAAATTAAAAATAAACTGAACATCAAAATAACATTAATATTATGGGATATTTATGGAATATTTAATTAAAAATTATTTAATATTTATTTAATTATTATGGAAGATTTAACTAAGTATTGGAATATCATATTAGGGAATATTTCCATTAAATGTTATATAATATTCTGGAATATTTCCATTAAATGTTATATAATATGCTGGAATATTTCCGTTAAATATTATAATATTATATTATGGGATGCTTAATTAAATATTATGGAATATTTCCGTTAAATATTATAGAATATTTACATTAAATATTATGGAAATTTTAACTTAATTTTTCTAGAAACATCCTGTAATGAAAATAGTATTTCGTTTTGAAACATATCAGTTTTTTGGATAAACATAGAGAAAGGCACGAGAACGAACATTTCATACAAGTGCTTAAATAAGTAATAAAGAATCGGAGAAAATTTGGGTTTATAATTTAATTTGCGTGTTACTTTTTTTTTTTTTTTTGCAGTTTCTTTTAAATAATCAAATTAGAAATAAACTGAACATCGAAATAACATTAATAATTTCTCACTATCCAAACAAACTTCTACTTATGCCACTGCTTCAAAGCGTGCATCTGGAAAAAAAAAAAAAAAAGAAGGAGACTAATGTATTAAATCACTTCCAAAAAAGACTTTATTAGCTTTCAGAATAAAATTAGATGAAACAGACTAGAAAGGTAAAAAGAGTCAGATAAGGAAGAAAGGGGAGAAAAAAAAACATGCCGTGGGGTGAACAAGCAAAACCAAAGAAGAAAAAAAAGAAAAAGAAAGAAGGTTCACTAAACCAAAGCTAAAGAGATGTGACAAGCATTTTCTTGCTAATCGTATTATCCGACCCATCTGAAAACAGGATAAAAGTTTCGCGGGGATTCTCGACCCCCCCCCCCCCACTAGCTCTTGTTAAATCAATTTTTGACCTTAAGGAGTCTCACCTGGCACGCACCTCAAGGAACTCCCTAAAGAACTATTAATTACCCCCTCTCTTTCCTTCCTTCCAAAGAAAAACGAAAAAAAAAAAAAAAAAAAAAAAGTTTAGGTGAGAGTGGTTGTCCGTCTTCTGAGATGAAAGTGATATAGCTGCCGGAATCTGCTCTTGCTCGTGGAATTAGTAGATGTGAGGGGTGTGGTACAAATGTCAGCTGAGATAGCGGCCAAGAAATGAATGAGCTAAATAGACTGTGGACGCTGGTGTGTACCTCTGAAATCGAGATTGTCATTATCCATCTTGTGGGGTCCAAATGAGGATTGAGGGATCTTAATAAAATCCTCATTGGCTGTTTTGCTTGAAATAAAATCGTTTGATTTAAATGCATTGGGTTTATTGACTTCATTGTCATGTCACGGTGAGATAAAAAATAACGAAGGTTGCTGATTGTAAATGTGATAAAAATAATTATACTTTTTAGGATATATAGTATAAAGTAAGAATCATAAACTGTGATAAGGATATGTTAAGAAAAATACATTAAATAACGGTTCTCATTCGAATTTGAGCCACGTTTATCATCTTTTTGCTCATTTGAGCTTTAAAAAAAATGGAACCCTCTAATATTACAAAAACATGTCATTACATTAAAGTAGTGATTAACTATAGAATGCTATTTGTTTAACATGATTTCTGTCAATTTCTAAAATAAAAAAATACGATCACTTTAATAATTATGCCATGCGATGAAGGATGCCTTAGTCTCTGTATTTCAATTTCTTCATTATTCTTGACAACATAATTGTTCTATAAATATTTATGAGTCTTGAATCGTTAATAAAATAAAAGATATAAAATTTCAGTTACTAAATAATTAGATTTTTGATAATGTATCAAAATTTTCCTGTACATAAATCATAGCAGTCAATTAATTTTTAATAACACAGGAATTTAAATAATTCTTCAAATTATTAAATTATAAATTAAATAATTTCAGATCGCTATTTTTTTTATCAACAACCAAAAATTAAAATTAATCATTTAAAAAAATGAATCTTCAGAATAAAGTCATTTGATGTATTTATTTAGTAGTGAATCCTATAATTAGTTGTTAACTTAATATATGTTAATATATTCTATTGTTATATATTTATTATTTATGTTTTATTATATTTCGTTTCATTAACATAAACATCTTCATTTAAAATCTATTCATATCTCAATCGAAGAGATATATTAAAAATATTTCTACTTACATTTCGATAAACATTATCAAATTTAATTGTTTTCTAATGATTTTAATTTATAATCAATTTTGTGCGACATCTAAATATGAAGTATCATGTTATTTAATAATGAATATCCTTTGTTCTTAATTATATCATGAGGAATCTTTATATTATATCGAGATCTTTCAAAGTCATAAAAATAAATGTCAATAAATCCAGTTATTTGATAGCACATTAAAACATTGTTCCAGTGTGTTTTAAGTATGGTTATCAATCTGCAATTTTTATCAATATCGATTTAAATTCCTGAACTAATATTTTTTTAGTTAATAAAGTAGCTACTTTCATCAAAATTAAGAATTTTCAGGAATTATTGATACTACAATAAATCAGACATTTTAAGTGTTCCATAACTGATAAAAATTTCAATTATTCTACACACTACAAATAAAAAAGTTGCAGATTGATTAAATGATTACTACTTCACTGAATGGCATTTATAAATGTTTTAGAATAGTTTGGCAAAAATGTATCATCAGCATACAATATACAAGCTGCAAGCCCCGCCAAAGCCGTAGCCAAACAGGAAATGATGAGCTTCAGTGAAGCATCAGATCCAGTCGGGGAACTCTGAAGAAATAGGTCACCAAAAGCAGATCCGAGGCCAGCATGTTTAATCTAAAATTATTCTGAATGCCAATCAATAGAAACAACGAGTAGATGGTTAACAACAAAATTAGGAATTAAGAAAAATGCAAAGAATATTTTTTTTTAAATATGGAAAAAAGAACAATAGAATGAGAAAAGAACAATAAAAAAGTGAAGCTTAAAGATAAAAATAGCACAAAATGTGTGAAAAACATAATGATATATACAGTTATTAATCACTAATCATCGTTCAACTCTTCAGTCCATAGCTTTTCAGGAATCAGGATGGCAGAATTCTTTAGAAGTTGGAATTTCTGTAAGATTTTTAGTTCGATTTCCATCCAGAGAGCAGAACGATATACAAGGCTGATTATTTCAAAGCTCGCACTTTTCGATAATATGTGGAACCGTTCCTTCTGCTTTCATTCAGAAATACTATCTTTGCTGAAATATCTAGACTGATAAGCCTTAAAATATCCATGGTCAGTGAGAATATAAATCCTTTTGATATTTAAATTATCGGATAATACATTCGTCCTTCTGTCTTTTGTAGATTTCTATCATCGATTTTGCCAAGAAATCAATTAAAAAAATTACTAAAACTCGCCAAACTGAAGCCAAACAGGAAATGATGGGTTTCTGTAAAGCATCGGATCCGGTCAAATACCATGGGTATATAAAAGACTTAATAATTTAATGCCGTCTTTCAGTTAAACATATTCTAATATTTAATTACTTTATGAATTTTAACCATCAACTCTTCAGTGAAGAGAAAAAGAAACGTACGACCGAAAACGAAACATACAAATTACCTAATATATTTTTTTTGTTCTTTTTAATTTTTTAATTGTTAACTTTGATTGTAATTTTATTATAAACTCTAGAACGTTTATATGTTACAAATAATTTTTTGGAAATGAGTTAAATTAAAAATTTTAAATCAGAACGAGAGAGTTAAATTCTTCTAATATATTTAAAGCTTTGAGGTATTTGCACATGACATTATGTAATTTTTATATTACTAATGCATTCATAATTAGTTTCATTATATAAAGGCTAGTTGAATAATAGTTTAGAAAATTGCCTAAAATATTACCTTTACAAAGAACTTGCAAAATTCGGTTTTTCAGCTGTCGGCCGTGGAATAAATGCAATATTGCAGCACTAATTATATATAAAAATAAAATATAACTTCTAAAAGAATAAAATTGTGCAGGCATGTTTTATAGAATATTGGCCTCCAAACTCCGGAACAATTTTTAATATAAAAAATATAATACCTGCTATTTAGCATCTCTAAATATAATTACAATAATTTTCGTTCTACTTGTAAAGAAATTAAAAATAAAAATGTGAATTTATATAAATGTGAAGCTTACTTTTTAAAATAATATTTTTTCAACGAGTTTTTTAATTGCATTATATCTGATGAAACCAAATTCATGTATGGTTTCTTTGGATGGTAGAAAGGAAGATAAATTTAATTAATTATTTTTTTGTTTTTAATCATGCTTTTTTTTAAAAAATTTGTAATATAAATTTTTATGCATTACAAGCAATAGAAATAATCATTTTAGGGTTTAAAAATTTTTTTCGCTTTGAAAATTAATAATTTTTATATAGGATGTCATACACAGTTCATTTGTTTATTTAGAAATACTTATTGAAAATCAGAGTATTCTAATTTGTATTGGTTCACGACTAATTAACAAAGATTATTAATTTCATCAAAACTTCTTGTATTGGACTTAATGCAAATTCAACGATATGCCATGTAGGGGAAACGCATATGAATTGCAAGATTTTCTAATATAGAAGCATGTGATTAAAATACAAATTGTAACATAGTATATAATACTAAAAATAATCTGAAAAACACCAAATAGAAGAATTTATATTTGTGTAATAAAGCAATTCAATTATGAAGACTATCAAAAGTGTTAAAACACGTTTGAATAAACAAGACACTAAATCACAAACGCATAAGCATTAAATATGCATGAATTTTGATACAATTGTTAAAATTTGAAATTTGGATTTGATGGAAGGAATAAAGGAATTTAATGAGACCCTGTATAAAAAAAGCAAAGAAAAACATTTACAGTTACACATAGTTTGATGCAAAAAATTTAATTTTGTGTCTAAAATAAAGTCGAGGACAAAATATTCAATAGCAAAATAATTTCAAAGAATTAGATAAAATTCTGAGTTTTTAAATTTATTTTAAAAAGTAATTATTCAATATATTTTTACTTAAAGCACATTACATTTTTCTACGTTATTCATATAATAATAATTTTAACGAACTATGTTTGAGAAGTTTTCCCTTTATATCCAATGTAATTCTTGATATTCATGTATTAGTTTTTACCTGAATGACTGCAAAATACCTGTCAAAATTAATTAATATTTTCTATCTTATTGTTATTCGTTAGAAGTTAATTGTAAGGAAATGTAAACACATTAGTTTTTCCAAGAAAAGCCCATTTTTATTATTTACAATATATGGAACTCTTTAGTTTAGATTTATAATTGAAAACTGAATATTTACTTATCGAAATTTGTTTAAAATTAACTATATAAATAAAATTTATTGAAAGATATGAAGAATAAAATGTATTATGTTTTTTTAGTACATGCAAAAATATAAATGAATGAAAGTTTTATTTCTACATTCATGTAAGAATCATTATGTTCAGAATTCAATGTTCTTAAAACTTCATAAATTTCTAAGAAAACTACAGCAGAAAAAAATATTTTATATAACTTCTTTATCGCTTTTTACAACATAAAAATAATTCATAATAAGCAAATAGGGCATTTTTATGTCCATTTAAGTTTTTTTTAATTTTATTTTTTCTGCTTTAGATATAAAATATGAAATGCAAATTACTTTAAATTATATGGATTTCACTGACAAAAAAATAAAACTTGGATTAAATAAAATACAAAAACCTAGAGATTCTTAGAGAACTTTTTGCATGTCCGCAGATATTTCAAAAAATGAGATAAGTAAACTAATAAATTAATTTGAAGTAGTTGAATAAAAGAACTTAACTTTAACAATGGAGTAAATTGAATTGTTTAAAAAAATTTTTTGGATCTTTTTTAAAGCCTTTTGATATCATTTTTTTGCTTTTTTTTTATATATATTAAAAATTAGAAATTCTTCTATTTCTCTTTTTTGTTTCTTTCTTTCTTTTTTTTTATAATTCATTATTACAATTATTAAGTAACTCAGAAATGTTGTACTTCTCAAATTCAATACCAGGTGGCGTCATGCGTGTGGAATTAGATTCATATTAATAGATAAATAAATTTCGCATTTTCTTAAAAATTAATACTGAAATTATTAAATTAATATACAATATTATGATATAAAACTTTCATCATATGGGGCAAGTAATTTTGTAACACATCAAGAAGACAATGAAAATTCCGTTGCAAAATTTCATTTTTATAAACTTGAAATAAATTTATTTAGTTTAAAATGTTTAAAATTGAAGTACTATTATAATTCTTAGCACATCTTTTCTACATAATTTTTTTTTCTTATTTCAAAGCAGCTACTTTTTAAAACCATGATTGTCAAATTTATCTGCAATAAATATTGCTAATTCTGCCAATTAAGGAACATTTATACATAATTCTTAAATATAAGCAAATGTTCGAATAGGTAAATAATTCTTGACATCGAAAATGCTTGTGACTCATATATATGCTAAGAATTTTGGTATGTGGTTTGCAAATATTTACTAAATATAAATAAAACAATTTACATATTGCCTTTAAATCAAAAGTGATTTGTATTTTGATGAATTGTACACTGCCTTTAAATCATGAGAGATCTGCGTTTTAAAGATTTACAAACACATTTGATTTGTTTCAGTTTCGATTTTTATTTAAAAAATCTTAGACCCAAAATAAAATTATCTTTCAGAGAGTTATGAAAATAAATATCTTGTTTGAAATTTAATTTCATATTATTCAATTAAATACTCTATTTTTCACGTGAAAAAATATTTATATTTTATAAACAATTGCTTACATTATTATAAATGTAGCTGGAAATATAAATATTTTGTTTAAAACTTTTGCTACATTAATATTCTCTTTTAAAATTTTCTTATATAAAACGTAATTATTTTCGAATATCTCTGAATGTTAAAGTAAGGATTCAGAACATAATTTTCGTACTGATAATTAACATATTCACAAATGGAACATGTTTAAAATTTTTTTAAACAATAACATGTAACAATAAAAATTTAAAAATACAAATAATGTAACTTATTTTTGAATTTATACCATTTACCTTGCATAAAGTGAAGAAAGAAAAAATACTTCGTAAGAAACAAAGTGATTGAGCTAAAGAGAGAAACTTTTCATTCATTGGAAAATCTTTTGATACCATTCCAAATTTCTGCTTTATTCGTGAGTTATTTCCCATGAAATAAACTCACAAAATCGTTTCTTATTCAGAGGTCTGAAAGTGACATGTTGCTATTCATTGTTATGGTTTAAGCACTTTCCTTTCGTATAGAATTGGTGATATGCCATTTTCTGTAAGGATACTTTGTGGTACATCAAAAGATACTTCAGGTTCAATAGATTACAGAAAAAAGAAAAAAAAAAAAAACTCGCATAATTTCTTCATGAATATCTGCTTGAACGCTTCTGATTCTTTAGATACGAAGCAATATGAGTCAAAGATATTTTTTAAAGTTTTATGATTTAAATTATTCAAGAACAGAGTCATAAATTCATTGAATGCAAGAATGGATGCATTGAATGAGTTAAAGTTTGGAATATCCTTTTGCAGTTTGGAATTGGTCAAATATTTATTTAGATTGTAAATAACTGATTCATATTCAATCTTTTAATAGAGGCTTATTTAAGAGAAATTGCTGAATGGTGTATTATTAAAGGGGTGTAGTTAAGATAATTAAAAATTGATAATCATGCAAAGAAAAAAAATAATGATTTAATTTTTATTAACAATGTATTATTTTTTATGACTGTCAATCATAGTATGTTGAGAATAAGTCTCACTTTTGATGATGATTAAATTCATTATATAACTTAAAGACAATAACAGTGTATTTTGAAACAAAAAGTGAAGCATTTTGGCATGGCTATGGTAATTTGGATTTGTGATTAAATTAGTAGACATAGATTACACTGAATCGGTAACCATAACTCGAGGCAAACGTTCCGTCTGGTTTTTTCAAGATTCCATCTTCAAGATTTTCATCTACAAGCATCTAGTTTTCTATATTCTTTAATATGTAATTGAATTCCTTTTGGAATTATGTCTTATGAATTATGTTCTTCAGATATAAATACAATTACCAAACCATTGACTATAAACAAGCTCTATGGGATAGAAAAGTTATTAAAATTCCAAATAATACAAGTTTTTACTGCATAAATGCATTAAATGGATTATAATTTGAAGTGTGATTTTGTACTTTTTTATTCAATCATTTATTTGGACAGTAAATAAAAATGAGTGATTTATATTAAATGCTTTAGCAGAGATATATTTAAAGCGAGATTCAAAATTTCTTAGACTTGGAAATAAAACAATGATTTAATTTTTGCGACAGATAATTAAATATTAATGCTATGTTCAAACAAATAGAAAGTATGAATTTAAACTTTTATTTGTCATTATTATAAATTAGATGATTTAATTTGCTTTCATTTGATGTGATTAGCATGCTGCAAATATCCTTTCCCTTTGATGACGACTGAACTCAATTCTGAATGTAAATATAGCAGCATGTTTTGAAACAATAAAAGAGCTATTTCGGTAAAGATGTTGCAAATATGATTTATGATCAGATGACGTGGAATACATTTAGCGGAGAACTCTATTTTAAGACAAATGCTCTTTTCCACAAGAAAGACATCTATCCCTTGATACTCATAATATCTAGAAAAAGGCAGACAAAAACAGGCAAATAAAAAAAATATTCGCTCAGGATTGGGTTTTAATTGATTTAAAAATGGGATTATTTACTTCAAAAATCATGCCGAACAAACTTTTATGAATTAAACTTAAACATAATATTCCTATGAATCTATGAAATAATGAAAGAATTTATGAAATAATTGTTTATATTTTCCTTAGTTTTCGTAAGAGCAAAATGCTTGTAAGGGAATGTAATCAAATCACTTTGGAAATATCTTCTGTAGCTATATTCTCAAATTAGCCTCATCTAACGAATACAATGTAAAAATGATTATTAAAATATTTAAAATGAAGTCACATTTACATAGTTTTGTAATTGTAAATATGGATTTATATATTACCAATTTAATGTAATTGTCAAAATTGTCAAAGTTTGAAATTTTTTTTGTAATTGAATACTCAGCCCATATAAAAATAAATTCAATATATATATATATATATATATATATATATATATATATATATATATATATATATATATATATATATATATTATAGAAATTAGAAATATTCTTTTTTTTTTCTAGTTTTAATTTTATAAAACTACAACCAATAGTGATTAAAGTCTATTAAATAATAAAGTCTATCTCATTGCATTTCATTTCAGAATTGTTAGAAAAAAAAATTGTTTCAAAATCCAGTCTGTTTGAAATAAATGACGAAATAATGCGATGCCGTTTTCAAATAATCTTTGATTGAAATTGCATTCGAATAGATGGTGATGTTGAATGAAAGTGAATTAAATAGTGTCCAATTTGATTGGTTGAATTAAAAATAATTTTTAAAAAATTGTATTTCACAGTCTGAATACAAGGTCTTAGCATCGTATATAGAGGACATTTATTCTAATCATGGATGAATATTCATATTATTAAAGCAGTAGTCTTAAACTTTGAAAACATAATGTAAATAATTAAATAATAATGCTGTTCAGAATTTGAGCAGATATACTTAATATTAAAAAATTAAGCATTCATTTTTAGATCCCGACTATTATTAGTCGTTTAAATATATAAATAATTTTTAAACATAAAATATTTAAGTAAAAAACATTCAATTCATCTGTAACGAAAACTTAACAAATTATGTAACTATGATTTTTTCTTTATTTTAGGCCAATCAATGGCCGCTTTGTGCTAGAGTCCCCCAGTATTTGAATGATCTTAAAAACGATTAATGGAATCTTCATAAATGGAATTATGCAAAGCTTCATATTTTGGCCAAATGTAATCGCAGATGAATGGAACATCTCTGTTTAAAATTATAAAATAATGAATATCTTACTGAACATGAATAATAGAAGCTAGGGACAGTACAAAATTTTAAATTTTATAATTTTCTTCTTATCGATTCAAGAATACCGAAAGAATGATTCAATACATCATTTAAAGCTTTTTTTTAATTTTAAGTACAGTCAGGCCATATTCTTGTGAGCCTAGACCAAATTTGGCTGGTTAAAGAAACCTTTCCCCTCAATTAAAATTGATAAAAAAAACCCCATAAATCATGAATAAATTAATTATTTTAATGGTCGAAAATGTGTTTTTTATTAGTTTCGGTTAGAAAAATATTAGATTGTTTTTCAAATGATTACAGAACACATTTTGTCCAGAATAGATGAGTAATGACTGTAACCTGTCATATGGGTAGACAAAGAATTCCTTTATTTTTTTCTCCCAATTTCGCAACGTAGAGAAATGAGGTATATTGAAAGTTGGGTTCTGCTAGTACATTTGATTTTTAAAACAATGTGAGACATGACAGATTGGCAGAAATGAAAACGTTTATCATTCAGTAATTGAAAAAGACTAACATGTTACACGAATTTGACAAACCCACTAAATTTTAACACAAAATGATTTAGCAGAACAGATTGAAACTTCCGCGCCAACATTATCTTCGTTTGTTAAACAATGAACAGAAATTGAAAAAAAGATCTGCAGAATGTGATTGAAAAATCATTGAAAATAAGTCATTGAATATCACTCTTCTTCTGTTTCCGAATCAGATCTAATGGAACAATTCGACATCGATCGTGCCAAAAATAGTCATTAATAGGACTCTCATCAAAGAAAAGGCCCTTCAACTTGCCATAAACATAATGTGAAAGACTTTCCAATATTCAATGGTCGAACCAACCATTTTAAGAAACGATACCATAAAGCCTAAAACAAAATGTGCGGAGAAAAGAAGGCTGTAAATGAAAATGTAGAGAAAGATTAGGAAGAAAGTTGATCGGTCTGATTGAAAGTTATTCACCATTCAACATTTAGAACGCATTGAATAGAATTGTTTTAAGACTAAGACCCAGAACAAACGCTTTGCTATAGTAGCTATTTTGCGGCCAAAAAAGTAAAATGTGGTTTACAGTTTTGCTTGCGGTTAATACTGATGTAACTGACAACTTTAAGTCATTTGTGATAGGAGGCGCAGTAAAGCTATGATGTTTTAAAAACATAAAGATATTAACGTCAAAATACCCAGCAAACAAAATACCCTGGATGATTTCTTTTTTCTTTAAAGAGCTCATGTTGTTGGGAGCTTTAGATAATCCTCTAAAATACAAAAAAAGAATTGTTATTATTGATTAATATCCTGCACATCTCCTAATTTGCAATTTAAAAAACGTCAATGTCTAGGTTTGTCCATCAAAGTTCGTAATCTTGGTTTAGCCACTAAACTTTGGTATCGTTCCTTCTGTTAAAGTTAATTAAAGAAGTTTCTCATGAGAAAAAAATATAACATTGTTGGATGAAAATGCGGTGGAAACTTGCAAAGTTTTGGATGAAAGCGGAAGAAAGCGGAATTTCTAGGCCTGCCAAAAGAAGGTGATGAAGTAGTTATATTTCCATTTGATCCAGAAGAAATTGCTTCTAGGATAGATATTGATTATGAAACGTGATGGCGAAATATCTATCTGCAACTGAAGTAAATGAGGTAGTTGATTTATCGGAACGAATGAATTAAATGAATGAATCAATTCTGATGTAGAAATTAATAATGAAAATCTCATTAAACCTATTAATTTTTCTGATGCTTTATATGGTTTGGAAACAGTGTTTCATTCAATAAAACGCATACAATACAGCATACCTAATGCAACAGGATTCGAACAATGAAACACATTTTTTTCTTTTCATAAAGTCGAAAAAGAACTTTTTCTGTTAGGATTCAAAGAAATTATCAAACATTTCTCAATACATACTTAAATTTTTGAGATTAACTAATACATTGGAATTCGCTGTATTTTTAGATACTGAAAATAAAGTGTACAATATTTAATTATGTATAATTGCTTCTTAAAACTGTTAGATAAGGAAAGCACATAATTATTTTTTTGGTTTTGTTTTGGACATTGGTATTATGAGAAATCCCGAATTAAAAAATAAAATGTTCGGTCCCGATGGATTTGTTAAATAAAGGTCCAACTGTATATGCTTTGTATATGTAAAGAATTAGAAATTAGCTCTTCAGTCATTAAATAAGCTGTTGAGTTCATTAATTGAATTGGTCATCTTTGTCATTTCAAACAACTTTTTTGTTTTTATACGATTACACTAATTGACAGTCACAGTTGCTTTTTTAATAAAAATGTAACAAAAATAAAATTTTATATTGGATACATGATAGAATAAGCTTAAAAGTGCGAAATTATTTTTAAGAATATGGAAAAAAAAATGTTTTTACATGCATATGTAAAATTTCAGAAAAAGTAGGATAAAAAATTATCAATTTTTCCTTTTCATATTAGACACCAATGAGTTTTAGTTTTATCATAATAATTTTTAATTAGTTTTCTATAATGAATTTTAATTTATGTCAATACTTAGTTCTTTCCATTTATTTTTAATTTGTAAACTTTATATTAAATGATATATAAACAAATTATATTATTGTCCAATTCTACGCTCCAATTAAGAGTAGCAAAGGCCTAGCTTTTATTTTCTTTCACAGTAATAAATTTAACTGTAAGAATCAATGCTCTATAATTCAGAAGCGTCAAATACTGTTTTTATTCTTTCCTTTTCTCTTTTGTAATATATTTTGAGTACATAACAGAAATATGTTTTATATCTATCAATTACTCATTTACAGTTAATAACACACACATTTCTTTTCTCCTCTTTTCTCGGATAATAATAAAGGCTATAAAAATTTTTAAAATATCAGTTATTAAATTTTTTTGAAATTTTCGTTTTTTTTAAAATTGTATAACAAATACCTAATTATAAAATAATTTTTTCACATATTTTTTTATTTTATTTTCTAAAGAGTTAAATAACATATATATCCTGTTGTAATTATGTTTCTTTTAATATTACCCGAAATAACATTGAAGAAACATTCTTTTTAAAGTATTCGTAGTCTGCTGTGTCTCACTTGAAACTATAGCAGAATAGGCATTTCTCATTTAATCGATCGAGCTCAGTGTTTAGCTAGGTGTATTGCTTGTAATTGAATACTATTTGCACAATGATTACATAACCTATTAGGTCAGTTGCCAATCACCACGAAGTAATAGCCAACACATTAATTCAGTAAAATATTTAACTTTGCATTCACTGTCCATTCAACCCACCCATCAGAGATATTTCTGCTTGCGACTAAATCAATCTTGCTGCTTTGTGATAGTCTCCTGGGTTTAATTAAATTCATGCTGAGTGAAATCTGCCAATAGCTTACCTTATAGATAATAATTGATGTAGTTTGTATATAAGCTCATTTTTAAACATTATTTTCAGAGTAACTGAAATTGAGAATGCTTTTGCTTTACGAAATTAAAATAGAAATAGATGAAAATTTACTACAATATTTTTTTTTTGTTAGTCTACTTAACAATAAAAAGAACTAGATTCTTATGAAGAACTACTGATTCTTTTGATACCATCGTGCAAAATAAAATGATACTTAAGAAACAGGTTTCAGAAAATTAAGTACTTACTTCTAATTAAGTAAATTACTTCTATTTTATTTCTATTATTATGTTTTTAACTTTATTTGGTGAATATAGGGGACATTACCCTTACGAAGTATTTCCACACTGTTCGAGAGCATATACCTTGTACTCCTGTTCTGAAAAAAAAAATTCTATGCAAGAAAAATGCAGAAATAGTTCTCTTTACTAGCCATACATTTATTCATATTGATCCATTCCTTATTTTTATACAATTTTCGATAAGCAATTCCATACCAAGGTTACGAATATTTCTTGAAGAAAATACAAATTATTTTCTTCATTCAATTAATTTCACAAGAAGTGTTTCCGAGTGATCGTTACAATAAATTTTTTCTGCTTTTCCTCTAGAGCAACTCACCGCTCACACTTCACGTGAACGTCCCCTTTTGACTGCCTAACAAAACATGACATCTTTTCTGCATTACTTTCAAGACAACCTTGACAATGCTGCCATCTGCTATTAGGAAAAGAAACTAATCCCGACATTATTACTTTTAGAATTGTTTTTTCAATAAAATTTTAACTTTACTATATTATATTATATCTTCATATTAAAAATAAAAAAAAGAACAATGCTTGAGGGGAGAAAAAAATAGATTTGCAGTTGATCAAGAGTTATCACTGTTGCATTGCATGTGGTTAAATCAATAAACCATTAAATGATGTTCCTTATCAGTTGTGGAAGTTCCTCTTCATAAAAATACTTATCGATGCATCTTCTATGATTTAAATATTGATTTTCCGTTGATGATTTCTTATCTTCTATTTTTATATTTCATTCTGAAGCCTTTAAAATTTTAATTTTTAAAAAATATTGCTTGGGTTCCAAAAATTTCTTTTTGGAATGAAAACATACATTTTCTCCAGCAATGCGAATTTTTCAAGTATTATTTTATTATTTTTATTTTTTATTTTTCAAGTATTATTTTATTATTTTTATTTTTTATTTTTCAAGTATTATTTTATTATTTTTATTTTTTATTTATCAAGTATTATTTTATTATTTTTATTTTATTTTTTTAGAATTTATTTATGATCCTTTAGGCTATTGTAAAAATATCACGCATCAATACATGATTTTATGGATGGTTTAAAATCTTTTATTCTATTTTAATCAAAAATTGCATATAACGCGAAAAAAAGTTTATTTATTTAACTTGTTGAAAATAAATATTTGTTTTATTTGTTTCTAAAAAAGTTTCAAAACTTTTCGTTTAGTAATTTAGTTTTTTTTTTTTTTTTTCCTGAACAAGATTGTTTAAACTATTTTTTTATAAGCCTTGATAAGATTAGTTTGAAAGAAGTTAACCTGGTAATGTAAAACACCATTAAAATTGGAAATATATATTCGAAAATATTTTTCTGGGACAACAAATGTTAACTAGATTTAAATAGACGAGGCATTCTGATTAAAACAGTCGTCTTTGAAATCTTTAATTAATTGTTTTTAATTGAAATAATTTAAAATCCTTACACAATTAATAATATATATCAGTATATAGAAAATTAAGAAAAAATGGCTAAACCAAAATTAATTTCCTGTAAATTCTAATTATTGTCACTGTATATTATTATAGTATATTAGCTGTATTGTATAGTAGGTAATTTTATTTCTGACATATAATTTGTTTCTCTAAAAAACGTTAAATATTAGCATAAGATGCAAAAAAAGTTTCAAATATAAATTTTCACGAGAATACTGTTTTGAAGTAAATACTATTTAACTCCATTATTATGTGGGAAATATATATTATCTCATTAAATCCCATGACAATATCTTATGCCTCGAAGTTGCTCAAATAAACCATTTTCGCTAAATGATAATTTAAGTCCACATATAACCATCTAGTGAGTATTTAGATCCCAGCAGTTTATAAACTATAATAGCAGTAATTTTCATATCAAATGATCCTATGCTTTGCTATATACATAATTTGTTAACTATTTCATCCATGCCTATTTTAAAATAAAGTAAAAGTGTTTCTCTCGAAAAGCACAACTTAGCGGTAATGCGAAACAATGCGTTTAACATTGGTTTGTAAATAGTAAAATAGCAGAAAAACTTTTTCCTATCTTCAGAAATTTGAAGATAATGTTGGTTTTATTCAAAAATAATTTCCCAGATGAGAATGTCTCTCGTCATGCAGAATTTTTTCCGACATTATCATTAAAGATCACCACTTTGTTTCTTAGGAAAAATGAGGTTTCGTGTATCATCTAAACGATCAAGGATAAACAAGTAAACTTGAAGAATTATATAGTTTCAAAAAGAATTACTGCTGGGAGAAAATAAAAGCAAGACAAAATCTTGGAACATGTAAAGAGAGACATTGCAAATAAGTTGAATTATCAAATATTACTCAAAAATTTTGTAAAGTTAAAGTAAATAAAACTAAAATTGAAGAAAACTACTTAGTTTCTCATACCTATATTTGCATTTCATTATTTTTTTACTTTATTTAGTTTAGTTATATTAATGTCCCGTTTGAAAGCAACACTCAAGTTAATTTGGGAAGGACCTCGTAATTTCGAACAGCAGTGAGATGACGAGGACGACACCTGAGCTGGAATCACCCTCTACACACCACGCTACACCAGCGGGAGGACGTATGACCCAGACGGATTTAACGTGCCCCAGACCCGCTGACACGACTGTCCTGTAAGGGAATCCGGTTTCGGACCTGAAATCCTCGGTCCCGAGCAGAGACGACCTTACCACAAGGCTATGGCGGCCCGATTTTTTATCTTTTTTTTATTTTACATTCAAATATGTATACAGAATGTATTTGAACAGCATGTTTTGCCCTTCAAACAGTTTTTACTTACAGCCTGAAAAGTGATAATGAACAATTTTGATAACTGCTATTGTAATAACTGTATTGTATTGTAATAACTGTATTGTATTGTAATAACTGTTATTGTAATTTTCTAATAAATTACAATAATTCGAAAACTTGTGATTTTTACAGTCAAAAGCTGATTTCTTTGCTTATATTTTACTTCAAAAATTCAAATATTTCTGTATATGTTTAAATTAATCATTTTAAAAAATATAAACATGTGTCAATTAATTTTCATCCTGACTCTCTCAAAAGAAGTGTCATTTCTCTTTAAGGTGACTAGGGAATTTCTCTAAACAGATTTAGAGAAAAAAAATTCCCCGATTTTTCTATTTTTATATTAAACCTTAAAAGGAATTAATATATAAATATTTTAAAAAATGTTTTAAAACAATTTGAGGGTAATTTGGGTGCAATTAAAATTTGTAAACAAAATACTACTCACACTTTTTGATAGCTAATTTCTTTTCATGGTTTATTATTTAAATAAAAATTAAAAATATAACATAATTTAAATTTTGAGGTGATGTGGATTAATCTAAAAAAATAAAATAATAATATTTTGGCATTTTTGAGTCTTACAATCAAATGAATGAAACAAGTTTCAAGATGATCAAAGATTTTAAAATTATTCATTTATCGGATTATAATGCAAAAACACGTGTTTTCTTGAAATACACGCAAAAGATTTAAATAAAGAAAGAAAGAAGTTTATTGACAAACTTATAAGAATTTGTTTATTCGAAATATAATTATTCAAACTGCTCTAGGAATTTCAAATTTTATTCAGGCTTCCTGAATAGATATATAAGTATATATATATAAATATTTATATAAGTATAAAGAAACTTGTGGAGAAGAAATTTCAGCATACATATAGAAGTTATTTTCGGGCTATATCTATTATATATCTATATCTATATCTATCTATCTATCTATCTATCTATCTATCTATCTATCTATCTATCTATCTATCTATCTATATATATATATATATATATATATATATACACGAAACGACACTATGGGTATAAATGAAGACTTTATTCAAAGGTCGAGGTACACCATAAGCCGAGCACAACGATCCCATTGATTTACGAGCCGAAGGATTCCTTGTTCCCAGAATTCCTGTGGCCGTGACGAGACCCAATCCTTCACAGCGTCCTTGATTTCACCGTCAGAGTTGAAGCGCTTCCCTTTCAGATGTTTTTTCAAGGGACCAAACGCATGAAAATCGCAGGGCGACATGTCCGGGTTGTTGGGTTTATAGTCGAGCTGCTCCCACTTGAACTTGGTCAGTTCTGCGTGCATGACTCTGGAGACGTGTGGTTGTACGTTATCATGGAGCAGAGTCACACACTCCGTGAGTAGCTGCGGTCTTTTGTTTTTGATGGACTTGCGTAATCTTCGGAGTGTCTCACAGAACACATTGGAGTTAATGGTTCTGAAAAACCATGTGTAAGGGAAGCGCTTCAACTCTGGCGGCGAACTCAAGGACGATGTGAAGGACTGGGTCTCGTCACAGTCACAGGAATTCTGGGAACAAGGAATCCTTCGGCTCGTCAGTGAATGGGATCGTTGTACTCAGGCCTATGGTGTATGCTTTGAATAAAGTCTTCATTTATACCCACAGTATTGTTTCGCGCCTTTTCATTTGAACCCTCCTTGTATTTCACAGATATGCGTTGAAATAAATTTTTGCTATATCTCCCTTTCTTGTTATTTTTTTAAGTTTTTTTTTTTTTTTTTTTTTTTTTTCAAATAATGTTGTTGCGATCAGTGCGATTTGTCAATGAATTACATCATTCATTGACAAACAATTAAAAAATACCTACCTAGAAGGAAATATTTATTGAAGTTGACTGAAGCTTTCATGACAAATACGTTGGCGAACAGCATTTTACATTTTTTTTATGAAGTGAGCTAAATTGAATGTGAAGAAATGAAGTCTATCTGGTAAACAATTTAATTTCATTAGGATTATTAATTGAAAGCTAATTTTAATAATGAACTCCTTATACCTTATTGCAAAATTTATATTTTGTAATAGCATATCTATGAAACTCGTGCGACGTTTCATGTTAGAATAGAGGGCACACCTGCTGAATGTTTAAGACGAATAAAAGTAGAGCTCAAGCAAAAGCATATTTTTTTTCTGAATAACATTTTAGAGTTAAACTGGCGTCTTTAATCATGTTTCCAAAATCTGGCTATTTATTTAAAAAATTGAGCATTTTAACAGCAATCTTTAGTCATTTTAAAAGAAAAAAAATCATAGAATGTGTGATATAAACTATTATATAACGCATGGAAGATTACGCAGTATAACCGACAACAGTTTAGAAAATCCTTTTAAATCTAACCAAATCTTGGTCATTATTATTATTTGACACTGTTATACAGCATCAACTTTGCAGATAATATTTTTCAGAAATGCTAAGAGCGAACAAAGTCTCTGATTTTAAACTGGAAAAATATCAATCCATTCGACTTCTTTTTTATGAGTGGAGTGATATTTATTTTGTACACAAACATTTTTCCATTAACTTTTCTTAAAAAAATTTCTAGTTTTTGATCCAGTGAAAACGTTCACACTACAAATCTTACGAAAAACGTTTGGATGGTCTAGATTTTTGCAGATAAAGAATCTTAGATTAAGCAAGAACAAAGTGAAATCCCAAAGAGCTCTTGGAAGAAAAAAATAAATAAATAAAACGTATAGAACCTTCTGTGAAGGAAGGATGGATAAAAAAAAGCAAGAGGGAAATATTTCTCAAATTCGTTCTTATCGTTGGAAATATGTTGCTCCCGTTATTTCCGACTGTTAGATCCCGTTGAGATTGCTGTCTAAGAGCTATTGCTTTCGCCCAAAGAACTGATCGAAAGACTACAGCTGCGTTTAAGACATAACATGGGGAAGCTTAAAACTGATTGGGAAAGGGTGGAATGAATGTATTTATCAAGTGATTGGAATGAAGAGGATAAAAATGAAATTGCGAGTCATTTCGACTTATCTTGATTTAACAAAGAAAGCGGCATTAAATGCTTCGTCTTATCTGATGTAAGTGGACTGAAATTGTTAAGCCTTTTCCGGTCTTTTATTTTTTCTCTATGTTTATTTTTTTATTGCTATTTGTTATCAATCTCTAATTTTTTTTTTATATGTAAAGCGTTTTTGCTGCCCTCAGAATTTTTAGGAATATTTTATGCAGACATCTAAATAATGTTACAGAATTTTTACTGTTATTGTGCCTTTTTAGATTTTTTTTCCCTTCTAAAGATTGTTTTGATCCTAGCGTTGCTAAGGGAGGCAATTTAAAGAAGCAGCAAACTTCCAAAAGAAAATTTCCTGATTTCTGTATCATTGGTGCAGGAATTTTGGTAATAATTTTATTCTATTAATATTATATTGTAAAAATTCACCTAAATACAAATTTTATTATTTTTATTTTTTTTCTTAAGATATAAATAAAGCATATTTACATTTGATAAAACATTCAAATTTCCGTTCGTTAAAATATAACATAAGACAATTTTTAAATGGATTATTTATTATTTTTCAAATTGGTGAACTGACTGTGACCTTGTAAAGCATATTCCTAAATAAATAAAATAGGAATTATCTTTTACGGATGTTAAAGCAATTTACTAATTTGTTAAATATGCGTTAATAAGTACCAAAAAAATCTCTATACACAGCTAATTTTTTTCGATAACCTTTATGCGTAGGTATTGAGACTAGCTATGCATTATTATTAGCAATTCAGACGCAGAAAAAAAAACAGATTTGCTTCTAATTTCCTTAATACTTGCACTTAAGATAGTCGTGGGCGTCACAGATATATACGAAAAACCCTAATAGATCTTTCGTTTAAAATAAAAAAAAAAAGTAAAAAATGTGAGAAATTACTGATTCAATCAAAATTTATAAATTTAACAGTATATTTTAACGACGTGGGAATTATAGTGTTTACTGAAACTCTATAAGCATTTGGTGACATTTTTTTTATTTTTTATTGTAAAATATACACTTATCAATAAGACAATGTGACCACAAATATAACTCTTTAAACTCGATTCATATTGCAGAGACACTAAATTAATCTATATTAATAAGTTTACATGATACTGGTTGTCCCTTTCTTTTCATCTTATATAAATACATATTATATTTTATTAAGTTCTGATTGATTGCATCGTGAATTGATTCTTTAAATCCATAATAACAACGAATTAAAATTATAGAAACCATTTACTTTTTTAGAAACCATTTACAGAAGCTTGTCCATTTAATAAAAATAGCTATACAGATACGATCTAAAGAGCCTATTAAATAATAACAGTTATACAGATAAGGTCGAAAGAACACATTATATAATAATAGCTATCCAGATAAGGTCAAAAGATCATGTCTAGCACCACATTTCTTTTGCTCTGCTAGAGAGGAAAACAATCCACTAAAAACTTTTTCTAACTATTTCTTTTCAATTTTTTCTTCTCTCTCTCTCTCTCTCTCTCTCTCATTTTTCCCCCTGAAGAAACTGTTTCCTTTTCTGAGGATTCCCGTTTCTTAACACTGTTTTTTTTTTTTTAATTTGGTACTAATGGTAGTTTAATTAGATGATCATTCATTCTTTGATGCACTACCAGTGACTATAACACAAAATTTTCAAACAATAGGCCTTGATTTCAATATATTGTTTGTATTAAATAGAAAGGAAATATGAATGAATTATATTTCCCATGATCTTCAAGTCGTACAATTAATATGAATTCAATTGATAAAAAAATCCTCATAAATTTGATTATAATGTATTTAGAGTGGTATGGCTATGATGTGAATACACAGCAAAGATATCATGCTGCAAATAAAGTAAAGAAGCTGCTAGATTTCCTGCGCTATTTCATATCTATTCTTTGTCAAACTGTAAAGGCAAATTCTCCTAATATGAAGAAAATATATTGATTGATGCTGTTAAGAATGTGTTATTCGTTGGATGAGAAGTTATTTAAACTGTTAATTATTTATCTCATCTGAATGTGACAAGATTGCGAATTGAATGCTGAAAGCATCGAAAATAAATGATTGATAAGTTCAACCAAAATATATTAAATGTCACATTTTTTTTTTTTTTTTTTTATCTAGCGTCATGGAAAATCACATTTTTGGTAGAAAATTTATCAATAAGACGATGTGACGAAATATGCAACTGTAATAAATTCTAGTTGGATTGCAAGGAAGTTGCTTGAAAGATGAATTAGTTTTTGTATAATTTAGATTAGTTAGATGATGAAAGATTACCTCGCACTGAATTTGCGTCCTTCCGGTTTCATGTGAGTATATATCTGCGTACGAAAATTATGATATATATATATCATAATTTTACAGATACGTGGCCGGAAGTTTGACACGTTTAGAATAAAATTTATTTTTCCACTGGAAGAATGATTTGTGCACAAGAAGCGTCCATTCGTAATAGAACACAAAAACAAAGTGAGATAAGTTTTTTCCCTTAGTGATTCTACTAAGAGATTCTTAGACAGATTCCTTTGACACCTGTCAACATAGGGAAGGGAATCTTAGGTATCTTTGAAAGGAATGCGTTGGTGAAAGAGATTTTTTTATAAGTTCGTTTGAGGTGTGAGCAACAAAATCTTCAGCAATTTTTATTCCGCGTGTTAGAAATAAAAAAAAAATGAGATTTGGATTAAGAAATATGAGAATAGTCTAGAATAAAGTAATATGATTTAATTTAAGATAATTATCAAGCTCAAAGTGTACAGATTAGTTTTTATATTTTGAATGAAAAATAAATTACAATGTTACATATAACATTTATATTTTTTTCATCTCTAATACTATATATGTTTGTTCTTTGTGTTTTTGATAATATTATTTAAATTCCGTTAACTAATCAAAAAGACAATGGCTTAGAAGTATTTTTAAGTCAGAGTAGATGAAGTATGTAATATAATAACTACAGTGTTGTATGCCTCAATGTCGTCATCTGCTTGAGTCGGAAGTGAATTCCATGATATATTGTTCCTGAAATTTACATTAATCATTACTACTACCTAAAATTATTTCTATAATATAAGTGCATATAACAAATATACCAATAATATATATTTAATTAACGTAACAAATATATAAGTAAAATCATTTGAAGCATGCTAATAAGTATGTATAAAATAAACAAGCTAAAACTGAATATGCTACTTTTTAAAGATTTGAAATAAACTCATTGTTAACAAAATAATATTATTATTTACTTTACATTTAATCAGAAACAAATAATGTGGACAAATAACAATAACATACTTTTATTGCAAATGAATCTAAAATACACTGAGATACAATGAATGGAATTGTTGCATATTCTTGTTTCCCCAACATAAATCTAATTTTATATATGAAATTAATTCTTTTTGAAAAGGTTGAAGAATGCTTATGTAAAGGAATAGTTAGAAAATATTTATATCACAGACGTATTTTAGCATTATATTTTATATCTTGCTTTTGACACAGAAACAAAAGGAAAAAAAGAAATTATTTCTTTATCATTTACAGCATTATAAAAATGAGCTTTAAACGTTATGTGATAATACTTTGTATAATTTAATTTTTAAATTTGTGAGATTTTAATTCAGTACAATAAATGCTGAAATAAAATAATGCTCTCATGTAAAATTATTATTGATATTATACTATTAAGTGGGTATAAAATGTGGCTATACAAATTGTATGCATAAATGAAAGAAATATTAATGTCCTGTTTTACAAGAAAAAAGAAAAGCGTGACTATCAGGATTATTAAATAATAATATTTTATTTATTGATTAATTTTTAAAATCTCTTGTTTGTTGCAATTCCATACTTCCTCATAAAATCTGATGCTTTATTTCTCAAATATTTAATTTTCAATAAAACAAAATGCTTTTATCTTTAAGAATTTATTACAAATATTTCATTACGTATATTATTTACATATAAGAATTATAATTATTTTCTTATCTTTTTTAAATGTTAATTTACAATATTGTTTGCCTCAATTCAGATAACTCATTTTATGTTCTTCCATTTATTATTTTAAATTCTTAAATTAGTTGAAAATAAATGCACTTTTGTCATAAAAAAATATAATCTTTGTTCAATTAAGAATTTAAAAAAAAGTCATTCATCATTAAACATTTAATAAAGAGCATAATATTTTAATCTGAATATTAATAAATTAACTTTAGGATTTAATACCATGGTAGAATTACCGTTCTTTGTTTGGATCGATATTATTCAGTAATGGCATGATTGGCAAACCATCAAATGATCTTTGGGATTTAATCCCTGGAATCTTCAAACAGATGCGAAGAATTTTAATGAGTTATCTCCAATATACTGGTCATATAATACAACAAGAATTAAGAAGCATAAATAGTCTTTTAATAATTTATGACTGGATAGTCATCATTTGACAGAGAAGCGCTGTAAGAATCTTTCGCGTTGAGTAAAATTATGAGCGCGATCTGACAAGGCCGATGCCATTAATTTTCAAAGTTATGGTCTATTACATCATGATGCTTCTGCCCCCTTCCCCCAAACAGCCTTCGACAATAGTTCCGTTACTGAAATTTAACTGAAAACAACAATTCAAGACTGACAACCTCGCTAGGCGAGGTCGGTTAAGCCAACGTTGTATTCAAGACCATTTTAATATGGTCATCGTTGTCTATTAGCTTCGAATGCCTGATCATTACGGTGTAATTATGTAACTTGACGTCGGTTTGGTAGTGTTGTCGGTGAAATCAATCATGCCATGCAAATATCGGGGGTTCAGAAAGGGACAGTGGTACTTAAGCGTAAGTGATGTTTGTTGTAATTACCAGCGCTCACATTTTGATCAAGCAAAATAGACACTATAGTTGGAGGAATGTATTAATTTAATATTTCTGTGAGTGTTGCTGAAAGTATTTAACGATACCTGGTTCCTATCATCCAATTTTGAAATTAACAATTTATTTTGGATATTAAATAAACATAATAAAACAGTAGACACTAAAGTTGGAGGGAAGTGTTAATTTAATATTTCTGTGAGTGTTGCTGAAAGTATTTAATAATACCTGGTTCCTATCATCCAATTTTGAAATGAACATTTTATTTTGGATATTAAATAAGCATAATAAAACAATAGACATTATAGTTGGAGGGAAGTGTTAATTTAATATTTCTGTGAATGTTGTAAAAGTGTTTAATGATTCATCTGATTTTGAATTAAAAATTCTGTTTTGGATGTAAGTAAGCATATTTTACTAATCGAGAAGATATTCAATCTTTTAATTTCCACAATCTTTTAAAATTATCGAGAATGGATATTTAAAGAATTTTAGATTTAAATTTTAAATTCTATTTTATACAATGATATACTTTCATTTTATGCTATATATATCAAAACATTTTCGAACAAATCAATATTTGGATTTTTTTTACATTTATGTAAGCCATTATTTAAACCTTTAAAGGACCATTTTTTTCTAGTCATATTATGTTTAAATATTTTTAGGCTTGAAATTACAATAAGAAAATGGATACGTTTATCTTATTAGATAATTTTAATTTTATTAATTAATTAATTTGGTTAATTAATAATTAAGTAACAAATCAAGACACATCATTTTGTGTGAGACAAAAAACTGAAGCATTTAAGTTTCTGTCTTTCTAAGAAAATTTGTCAGAACTTATGCCAACCTACATAATTTCATGCAAAGATTGATAAATTTGGTGAGAAGCATACTTCCCACGGCCTTAGAAAAGGTTAAAGTATGTAAAATTGCCAATTTTATGAGTACAAATTAGGAATCTCCCAGTTCTTTTACATTTCTGGGTGCCACGTTATTTTCTTAAAAAGTAATAAAATTTTACAATTGCAATTAAAGCAATTTTTTAAACTTTTACGATTGGTTTTATTATTATCATACTTATTTAGGAACCACAGAATACATATAAACTATTTTAGCAATTCAAGTGTTTCACGTTCAAGGGGACTGCAATATATGCTCTAAAAAAATAAAATGATCTTAAACTATATCCTAAGAAGTGTGAATTTCGAGGTACTTTATTGCAAGTAATTGTACCAACAACGGATTAAAATAATGTTCAATAAAATTACTTTTACTTATTATTGAATGTGACCTACTATATAAAATAATTACAACATCCTATTATTAGAGACCTACTATATAAAATAATTACAACATCCTATTATTACCTATTATTAGAGACCTACTATATAAAATAATTACAACATCCTATTATTACCTATTATTAGAGACCTACTATATAAAATAATTACAACATCCTATTATTACCTATTATTAGAGACCTACTATATAAAATAATTACAACATCCGATTATTACCTATTATTAGAGACCTACTATATACAATAATTACAACATCCTCACGATAATGTGCTTCATTTGGATTTATCTAATAGCATCACGAAAATATCTTGCAATTCCAAGTGAAAATAATGTCGAATAAATATAAACGAAATTTAAATTCAGAAAAAAAATATAAATAAATAAATAAGAGAACAAATGAGCGAACTTTTGATATTAGAAATGAACAGTAAAATGATCACTTAAAAACACAATTGTTTTTTCTAAAGGTTATATAGAATAAACTATATTTCTACGACATTTTTCTATATTAATTTACTATATGAGTATTCTATTGCGTAAAGGAATGGAAATGTTTCCCTATGCAGTAAATGATTATTTTTTTATAAAAAGAAAATCACGAATTTTATAACTGCATTCGTGTTATGACTCTAGATATTTGTAGTTTATAATTTTTAATTTGCTATATTCTCTAAAGTATTGAGAAAGAGTTGTGAGGAAAGTTTCTTTAATTGCTATTAAATGATTATTCTTCATAATTTCTTATTAGAGCTCGAAAGAATTTACTTTTTTGTCGATTAGACACAAATACACATTCAAATGTCCACACTGAAAGAAATATATTGTATATACAATATTTTTTTTTTTTTTTTGCTGCAAAAATACAAAAGATTGTAAGAAAATGACAGCAAAAATGATTACAAGAAATGTAAATGAAAATTTGCTTCAAAAGGAATTGCATTTTGAGATTATTATGAATTAGAAACCAGACTAGTGTACTAAACGTTAATGAATAAATCATAAACCATTGATTTTATTCGAAAATTAATGATTTAATTTCTGATGTGAATGATAATGATTAATTTATTGATGCTTTGTCAAAACTGTTGATATTTAAAATATTCTATTATAAATATAATTCTTGTGTCATTTGAAAAGAGCTTTTACCATTTTTCATCTATTATCGTAATAAAGGCTGAAATTATTTGTACAAAAATTCCAAACTAAATTCCCATGTCTGCGTCTGAAAATATCCAGAGATTTAGCATCCATTCATATTACGATCAAAATGAAAAAAAAAAAAAAAACATCAATAAGGAGAAACACTCTTCAGAAGAAAAAAAAGAAAAAAAGAATAGAAACTGAGATCAAATTGAATTTCGTCTTGCTACGACCATTTCTTATGAACCTCTTTTCTTGATAATGCTTTTTGAAAAATCCATGCACGTGTCAGAAAAACATTTGTATTGAATAAAATTCCAATACACAATACCAATGTAGGTTTTAAAGGTTTCGGATCATGCTCTATATTTTCACTAACCGAGAGACATCATTCAACATTTCAACGTCACAATTTTGAGCTCCTTCTGTAGAGTGAAATTTTTCAAAACTTCGGAGGATATTTAACTTTGCTTTGCACATATTTTTATTTTTGATTCTAAAATGCATTTTTACCATTTCAATCACAACTCTCTCT